>NC_047523.1:19625095-19775095 GCF_902827115.2 Pseudochaenichthys georgianus | reverse complement strand
ATCAGCAATGTTTCTCCAATCACAGCTCAAAATCTGGTTTCATGAACTGGCATTCATGTCTTTAACTAAATTATTAAGTTTGCCAAAATACGGCAGCAGCCATGGCCACCCACCATCCAAGGAGGTTGATATGTCCCAGAAGTAAAACATTCTGGCAATGGTTGGCATGCTGAATAGAAGGTTGTCTGTCTAACCATCATTCATGGCTCAAGGCACATTTCGAGACACAATTCCAATCAAATGTAACCAGATCAGGCAATTTAACTTCACTTTTTCATTAATCTTAACCATGCAGTGTAGCTTCTTAATCCTAACCACAGTTAAACCATAGTTATTTGCAATACTTAAGACCACAGATATCGTAGAAAGTGAGAATTGAAGAAAAGTTGATAGTAAATTGAACATTGTTTTTCTTAGTTGTCCAAAGTTGACATTTTTTCTTTGGCTTCAGTGTTACAGATTATGTAAATTGCCCTCATGGGGTCAGTCTCTGTAAATATTAAATATGGAGAACTGGTGATCTGCAGTGAGTGCTGCTCGCATTTGACTTTCTCTGCAAAGAATAAAAGCATACATTTCGTGGCATTTTACATTTAAATGAAAAGATGCACTTGTTTGGTCCTGGATTTATTTACTTTTCAGGTTTGTTTTATATGTTACTAATTTAAAATTGGGAAGTTATCTAAACAAATGTGTACGTCTGTTGTGTTAAGTGACTGATCAAATGCAGGAGAAAGAAGGTTTTACGTTGAGTCAACTCATAAAGTGGTTAACCAGATACAAGTTAACGGCCTAATATACCCAAGTCTTTCAGACTCTATTTTAAAAATATTAAACATTTATTTCAACTTCATTTTGTGTGTTGATATTGTAACTATATGTTGTGTTCTTGTGTGGCCTGATTCAGGAAAATCGGATTGCAATATTGTCATTATTTTCCTCATCTTCACAATCCTAAAGATTGCCTTGAAATGAAGTTTGTTTTAGTGTGTTTCATTGTAACATCTAATCAAATTCTAGCCAGCTACTTGAAATTGTTTAAAACATGTGGCAGCCAAAGTGGTCCACTTGGGCAGAAATATGTATCCAAACAGAGGGTCTATTCTCCTCCAAAGCTCATTTGCATTTTCCTTGGTGTTAGCAACTCTGCTTGACAAACTCTTTCCCTCACTTACACATACAGACGCACACATAGTGAGGGGTGTGCGTGGGCAGATAGAAAGGAGAGGAATCCCTGATAAGCCAGTAGCCTGGCGGAGGGCATAGAGAGAGGAATGGCAGCTATGTCGGGCATTCACAACACTGTGTGGTGTCACCAAACAAAGCCTTCCCTTCTCCCGCCTGTCAAAGACACCATTGTGGCGTGAGGAGAGAGCCTTTATATCACACACATGCATTCTGCACATGCTCCCTGCCACCACACACACACACACACACACACACACACACACACACACACACACACACACACACACACACACACACACACACACACACACACACACACACACACACACACACACACACACACACACCACACACACACACACACACACACACACACACACACACACACACACACACACACACACACACACAGAGAGAGAGAGAGAGACAAACGTGTTGATAGGATGGAGACTTCCTGCAGAGAGGCTGGCATTCCCAGCATGGAGCCCCCAGTGAGAGTCACCTGTGAGGGGGTGGGAGCGAGGGGAAGCTCCCTGCTCACTGGAAGTCAGGGAAGTTAATGACAGCTGACACACTCACTGGGGGGTTGACAGTGAGAGTGTATGAGGGTTGTTCCTGTCTGTGTGTGTGAGAGAGAGAGGGAGAGTGTGTTCCTGTTGCTCCGACAAGCTCCTGACTGCTCCTGCCACCTCCACCTCAGCCACAATGGACTCATGGGAAGGTGGACATGACAGGAGGGAGGGACTTCCGTATGTCCCATGTCTGACTTTAAATAGTGACTCTGCAAACACCTGTCAATCAATGTCGAGAGTTACAGTACAGCTGAAATGTGCAGCTTTTATGTTTGAGATTTAACAGTATGGCATTAAGGAATCGGGATAAGCTTTGAATGTATCGGGTGTTGTGTAATGTGGCAGCAGGAAATAAAAACATAGCTTTTTGTGCTTATTTAGCAGAACAAAATCCGTTTTTGGTTCTTGCTATATTTTTTCAAAGTTTTTTATCTTAATGCCAACATTTAGTATTCCAGACTGACATAATTGATTTCTCTTCAAGTCAGACCGAGACAAAATAAGGATTTTTCGTGAATGTCCTTACAAAGTAAAAGATATTAGATAATGTAGTGTGAGAAATCTGTGTTTGGAAAGGGGTGGGTGGGCATCAGATGCTGACAAGTTGAAATTATTTGGGGCCGGCCCTCCTGTCAGCCACGTAGAGATCTTCCCAGCATGGGGGTCACCATCACAGAGGAAGTACCAACTTCACTTCCCCATGTTACTGTGACAGGGCCTACCAGGACTCTGAGCCTGGACAAGAAGCCCTGCTGGGGGGTTGACTGTCTGCAGGGTGCCTGGTTAGATTGGGGGATAAAGACCTAGACAGTAGGGGCTGAGTACAAGGACAAAGGAGGGACAGTAAGGGATAGTAGGGGAGAGGGAATTACCTGCCAATTAGGCAAAGTTAATGTGAAGACTGATGGATGTCAACCTGTCAAGAGCCCGGGAGTTGGGGGATCAGCTGGATAAGCACCATGTTATCCCTGAGATTACACTCTCTCCTGACATGATTACACACACACACACACACACACACACACACACACACACACACACACACACACACACACACACACACACACACACACACACACACACACACACACACACACACACACACACACACACACACACACACACACACACACACACACACACACACACACACACACACACACACACACACACACACACACACAGAGAGAGAGAGAGAGAAACAGTACACATAAATATGATTTATGTGATTCCCGTAATTCTGAAGGATCCATAAATGCGTGCATTAGATACCATTTTAAAACTTGAGCATAGCATTGGAGAAAAAATATGAAAATGTTATTTGACTTGGTGTTATTAGTCCGCAATCATCCATTATGGAGATTTGAGATCTATTTGTTAGTTTTTTGGGAGCTCTTTGTGGTTATCCTTGATATCATCATTAGACAAACCCAGTCACCTTATTTAAAGTTGATATTTGTTCATTGTCATGCATAACTTTTTGTCCAAGTGGCTCTAAAAAATGAATTGTAAAATGTTAGTGTTAAACTCAACATCAGTCCAGCTGTGGTTTACTTTACACACAAACCCTTACGATTATCTGTAAAGGTCCCATCTGCGATGTTCAATGCTGCACAGCTTGTGACACCAGATTTCCTTCAGGAAACTATCCTTTAGTTGTTTTTATCCTCAATGGAAACTTGCTCTTAGTAACAGTTGTAAAGTAAAAACAACAACAATGATCTGACTCAATGGTCCAGGAATGCCCCTCTGTGGCTCTGGTATGTGTGGTATGGTCATTATGGGAAGCATGGGACAGTAAGAACAGGTAGAGTCACATAACACAGGCCGGGATGATTGACAGGCAGGTGGCAGAGGCAGAGATTCCCCGCTGCTCCTTTTCAAACCATTTAGCACTGAAAAACCACAATCTAAGGATTTACAGAGGAATTCTTGGCATTTTACGCATTCTAATTGAAATTGCACTGTTTATTGTAAATTAAGTTCTATCACCAAAAGCTCTCTCTTTTCACGATAATAATAATGTTAGTTTGCCTTGTTATAGCACAATGGCTTGACTTGATTTTTAATCGTTAGCAAACACTGTCACGCACCGAAAACCAGATCAAATAATGAAAGACACTGAAAATGAAAAGCTTCTGTACTTTTATCCAAATGACACCGGTAATCAGCTGATGCAAGCCAAAGGAAGTGGATGCTGGAAAGTCAGTCTACCTCTTACAGTAAATAGTGCACATTCCCCCATACCAGTGGAAGTAACTCTGTTTTTACAATGTTAATATTAGTTTTTGCCAGCAGATGACGTCAGATAAAACACTGTGTTATGGAATAATTTTAAATAGTTTGAAAGTGTCTCAACCTTTTTTGTAATTGTAATGACATAAATAATTCTGTTAATTGCAATCTGTTCTGTAGTTACATACTGACAGTATCCCTGCCTTTGAATGGAAATGCTGTTGATTCACAACAAGTAGCAAGTAATTCAATATTTACTATTTCCCTCTTCATTATAGCCCCTTATACTTACATTAACATATTTTATAGAGCCACTAAGAATCTTTCTAGGGAAACCTTTAACATCCTAAAATGGTTGAAATGTTGTTGGATTTGTTGTTGCTGGCTTGGAGTGGGCTAACTACTACAGAGTGTGAACTAAAAATGGTTTATAAGCTACATTCCAGAAATAGTGATATTGAATATTTCACAAGAGTTGAATCCCTGCTCCATGATGCAGGTCGAGCTGTGGCAGAGCAGTGGAGACTGAGCAGGGGAAACAGGTGTTGGTTGCTAAATGTACTTTCAGTGAGCAGAGGAATGACAGCTATGTACTGGCCTCTGTGGTTACTGGCACGTTACCCAGAGCGGAGCTGACAGGAACAACCTACTGCTGCTGCTGCTGCTGCTGCTGCTGCTGCTGCTGCTGCTGCTGCTGCTGCTGCTGCTGCTGCTGCTGCTGCTGCTGCTGCTGCACTTTATGAATGGAGGGCCTTTCCCTCAGATGGAGTTTGGTTTTAGACAAAAAAGAGCAAGGAAAAAGTATAAAGTTACTCATCTCTGTGTGTTCATCTGTGTTTCCCGTAACCCAACCCGTCTTCTTTAATAACAGTTTCACATCAGCATTTTACAACTTGAGTGTCCAACCTTCTCCTGTGGCGATACTTGGAGTCAGACGTTGGTTAAGGAAAATTCAAATGAAAGATCTTCTGAAATCTGGCGAGGAATGGCATTCTTATGTATCCTGGCCGGCCGCTCTGTGTGTGGGCAGGCGGAGGAATGTAGCCGGCCTGTGTTATGGGTGGATGTTCTCGCTGTATGTTGTAAACAAGTGTAAATGTTGATCTTTTCCCGGGGTGTAAGTGTGTATTGAATTTTGATTTAACAGTGGCTGTTGGAGCTCATCCTTGCCACGCTCTGGATCATGGACCTGTGCAAATATTCCCTTCCTCCTGCCTTATGGGCCTACATACATAAACACCAGCCCTGTTGAAACTGTTACAAATGCCTATTTTGTTGCCTTCAGTTGTAATTAAACATCTTGAAGTGATAAAATGAAGACACACTCAGGGAATTGTTCAGCGCATTCCTCTCTGAGTGAGAGAAACACACAGCAGGCAGGGCTGTCTCATCCAAACCAACACTGTTTGGTACTTTTTATATTCAGTTATCTTTACTGATTCAAGATTCAGATCACGATTCAAATCTTGAATCTACTGCAGGGGTATCTTGAGGTAGTATATATCTTTGAGGCAATGGGTATACAACTATGCATATAACATCATATTAAAATCATCCTTACATAAATATAAACCATAATTCAAAATTGCTTTCCAATATTTTGTGAAGAATTTGAAAAAAAATGTAATATATGTCTCGTTAAAATTGTCATTACATATCCATTGGATGTTGAACTTTTGGCCTCCAATCCAACAGTTTTATAGAAATGACATTAGCAACTTGGCGGAGAGCAAAGTGAAGCATTGAGCAGCCTAAAAAAGTATATTTATCTCAAGAGTTCAAAACTCATAAAACTCATTAAACATAAATAAAGAGTGATACAGTATAGACTAAATATTTTTATGTAAATTCACCAACAAATTCACCACCATTAACATTTTCCAGTTGTCCTATCCTCCTATTCTTTGTCTAAGGTAGCTTCATAGAATCTAAATGAGATGTAATTCCATCCAGTGTGAACGTCCATTGCAAGTTACATAATTGGTAGTAAAATTAAAGAAGAAATTATGATTATTACACTACATAGATAACACAAATATAATTGTTCTTATACTAACACCACAGTTTCACTGGATTATCTTCTCCTTGAGTGTTCTTAGTCATTTTCTAACTAGGTATCATTTATCAAAGAAGAATCCAGGAATCAAGCACAATCAGCAGGACAAGTGTTCCCCGACTCTCCCTGCATGCTTCATTAGGCTGCCCTGTTGACACAAACAGAGTGGTGAAAGCTGAGCCTTTCACTAATACCCGTAATGCCCCTAGTACTTCGCACAAGGAGGGCAAATTATCTCTAATTACCCTGGCATGAAGCTGATTCGTGGAATAAGATGTTTGATGGGAAAAAAGAAGGAAAAGGAAGTGAGAGGAGGAGAGATTATGATTGCTTTATGGATCTTTCTCTTCCTCTTCCTTTCCTCTCCTCTCCTCTCCTCTCCTCTCCTCTCCTCTGTCTCCTCTCCGTCCTGATCTCTGTATTTATATAATTTTGTGTTCAGACAGCTGGTGTTGTGTTGCTGATTGTGAGACTAATCATCCGCTCAATTACTCTGGAATGTGAGGCTGGGCCGTGTTATGACTGATCAGCTTTCCCTCCTTCTCCCGCTCTTTCTTTTCATCTCTTTTTCTAGGAGTACGACTCCCAGCATTTGACTCTCGTCCTCGTGCTGTTTCCTAAGCAGTAGTTTCAGATCAGTTCAGTTCATTTCAGTGACTGGCTAAAATAACATTCGATATTCCAATGAGGCCTTACCAAAGCAATGTGTGAGGAAATTGCATTTTCGTCAGAATTGGTTATTTCTCAGGCACTTTAACAACGTAACAGTCACTAGTCTGGTTTTGCACTAAAAACAGAAACTGTAACTTACTGCAACTAACAATAAACTTCATACTGGACGTATTGATAATAACAACATGATATACAGAATTTCCAGATGAGGCTGAGGCAAATAACGACATTCAATCAGAAACAGTTTTAGCCAATAACAGGAGAGTGCAGCAGGCTGAGTTTAAGAGGCTTTTTCAGATATTTAACTTCTATTATGCAATGAATGAAGGACTGGAAAACACTTAACTTTCCTCCCATCGAGCCTTTCTATGCACTGCTTCTGAAAGAGTAAGCAATTACACATTTTGAAAAAAGGGAAAGTAATACAACATGTAATAGTCAATTAAATGGATAAGTACCAGGCTGGGGTTTGGAGCGCAGCAACGAGAGGAAGTTCAGTCTGAGCCTGGATCATGAGAGGTCCAACCTGAGCTCAGAAGAAGATTTTAATTCCAGGGAAATAAAAAAACAAATACAAGAATCTCCGCTCATTTCTTGAAATCAATGCATTCTCTGTAACAGAAAGGAAAAATATATTGGTTCCAAAGAGGCAATCATGGCAAAGAGGAGATGAGGACCTAAAGCCTGGGTTCACCCTTTTCTCATTTGGTGACTTTTGTGAAACAGGGTTTGTGTGTGTGTGTGTGTGTGTGTGTGTGTGTGTGTGTGTGTGTGTGTGTGTGTGTGTGTGTGTGTGTGTGTGTGTGTGTGTGTGTGTGTGTGTGTGTGTGTGTGTGTGTGTGTGTGTGTGTGTGTGTGTGTGTGTGTGTGTGTGTGTGTGTGTGTGTGTGTGTTTGCAACTTGTTAGGTCCTTTAAAAATGAACATGGCATACATTATTATTACGTTTATGTGATACGATTGCATATTATCGGCTATTTGCACTTTAATGGAAAGCTAAACTACACATGCAACATTTCCTAAATCTCTGCCATTTCTTACATTTTTACAATTTACATATTAATTCACTTTTAGATAGCTTCCAGCTCTGTCTTGCTGTATCTAAGTGT
The DNA here is from genome assembly GCF_902827115.2 of Pseudochaenichthys georgianus. NCBI lineage: Eukaryota > Metazoa > Chordata > Actinopteri > Perciformes > Channichthyidae > Pseudochaenichthys > Pseudochaenichthys georgianus. The sequence goes on along the minus strand of NC_047523.1, from coordinate 19,767,264 downwards.
TCTTCCTGCAGTGGAAGTGCCTGTGGTGATGCTCCAATGCTGCCAGTGGGAGGCCTGTTAGCATAAAAGTGCACTACATGCTGATGCAGAAGCTACATGCTAATGCTAATTAAGAGCTCTGGAGAAGAGGACATACTGAGCTGAACAATCTTCCTTGAATCTCTCCATGTTTTTTATTCTCTTCCATTGCCTGTTACCCTGATTTAACAGAGAACTTCACATTAATCATGATACAAAATTATGAAAATGTGTGTTGCTGGAATAAATTCCATTCATGTAAATCACATCCTATTGTTTTACTGCTGCAATGAAAACAAACAGGGCACATGTAGATATATCTCCACAACAGGAGAGATCAAACCAAAAATAGATGATTTTATGGGAAGGGTTTAGTAGCATCGTTGCATTCTGGGTGGCAATCAGTAAAAGATGGAACAGTAAATTAAATTAAAAAACTCATGTCAATGCTTATTCTAATTGTCTTTGATCTGGTTGATTGCATGATTTCAGTTCTGTTTAAATTAAGATTTAAAATTTGAAACATTTGTCCCAACATAACAAACACAACTCTTGGGTTGCCTAATTGTCTTTTTTCACGAGGTTGTTGCTAGACTTTTGTGTTAAATGCATGAGTGCTGTCAATCAATTTATATTCATACAATTAGTTAGGCATTTCACATTTTGAATTAAACTGAATGTATTACAGTTTATTGGAGTTACATTTTCAGACATATTGAGTAGAGGCTACAACTGTCTCTCTGAGCATGTCCAACATATCACTTTTGCGAATTAAGATTCAATCAATCCTTTCGATAGCTGCATGAAAAATGCATTTCTAAGTACATTTATAGATTACATCATTATTATAAAAAAACAAAATCCTCTCTAGCCTGTCTGAGTAAATTGCAGCTTGCTTTATTGATCAGGGAAATATCATCAATTCTTAGAGTTAATAATCTTTTTTCACTGATGTTTTCCACTTTGATGCATCATGATTACTGTGGATGATACTTTGGATGGAAACGCAGCTGCCGTGGTCCAGATTTGAAGTCTTGCTGTTTTGCGGAGAATAAGCAACGTGGGAGAGGAGGCAGGAATGGTAGTGGGCTGCTGCTTATCAAACCACCTGGTCAGACCACTCACACACACACACACACACACACACACACACACACACACACACACACACACACACACACACACACACACACACACACACACACACACACACACACACACACACACACACACACACACACACACACACACACACACAAATAATGCTGAACCTGACACTCAACCAAATGTATATTTTGTATCAGTTTTTTTCAGGCTCATACCAATGAACATTTCTCAAATTCTTTAAGAGGAAAACTCAATATCATATATATCTATGTGTCTCAATGCATTGATTTCTGTTTAATGCATGTGATATTCATGACTTAACCTAACCAAAAATGAAATGTGCTACCTGAAATCTGTCTTAGATTTTCCTGAGTGTATGAGTAGTCTGCTAACTTCTGACAAACTTCCTGTCCAGACAGGAAATGCATTCTTTGGTGTGTACTTCTCAGTCTGGAGTGTGTGTGTTTTCATGTTTGTGTTTTGTGGAAAGGGACAACAAACATGTCATGGTATCTTACAGTAACTCTCTGTGGAATGTAACCCTCTTTCTGTGGACAACAACTCAGCTCCTGTCTGGTTGAGCCTTGTTAGTACCTGAAACATTAATGCTAATATTGAGTACTGCAACAATAAATGCTATCTACATTTGAAACTACAGCCCCAGGTCAGTTGGGTTTTAGATATGATGTTAAAAGTAAAAAAAGTCACCATTTATTGTAGAATGTTTGGAATAATTGGGACAAATCTTCACCTTTGCTGTAGATAACAATAAAATAATGTTGAAGTATTACATATTCTGGTTTGGTCCAATATCACATTCATTTTTCTGCTATTTCTGTCAGCCTTCTCACATTTCTAAGCTTAGATAAGAGTCTGTCTCCATCTGACATGTAATATTCTAGCATTTGAATTTATTCGGAGAATGAAAAGGGTCCTTGGAACTGAGGTTAAAATAGGCTTAAAAGGCTATAATAGGCTACTATACATCAATGTTTTTCTTAAGTGTACAAGAGAAAAAGCACCAATCATTGCATGAGATGTAATAGGATAGTTATGTGTGAAGAGTTGCATTACACATCTATGTCTTTTAGGAGCAGGAATTTAAATGAGTTTTACATATTATTACTTGTTAATGTTGAGTGATTTGCTCAATGCCCTCTCTAGAAAAAGTTAGTTTTACTTGGAGGTAAATCTTTTTGCATGAATGCAGCATATTGTGGGCTCAATGGGTAAATGTAGGTCTGAAAAAGAACCCCCAGTCGAAAAATTCAGTTCAACAATTTATTACAAACTGTACCAATATTTACACTTCACAATCTCTTAAGGCAAAAATAGCAAAGTAGCATTCAGGCAAGAATTTTAGCAAGAGTCATCCAGCAAAAACAACTTAGCATGGCAAAACTGTACACAACAACCCATCAATAACATTTACTGTACAAAACACAATGTGGATCAAAACCAAGCTCTTGAAACAGAACTATTTGGTCTCACATTGAACGAAAGCAAAATTGTGTTTTGTGCCTTTAGGGAAGAAGAATCCTTCCATTCTTAAAGCTAGTAGTCTGTTTAAATTGGTCTTCCAGGGCCTTGACCTGCAGCCAGAGCAGTAGATCACTGTCAATGTAGTCCAAAGTCTGAGTTCATCTCCATAATGCGTTGTGTGGACAGTGCAGGATTCATAGTCTTAGCTACAGAAAGCCTTCTTTCTACATCTTACATTACAGTGCTGGTGTTGCAGCCATACATCGATAGAGCCACATAATAGGTCCTTTTTGGTTTGAATTGATAATCCTTCTTATTGTCCGTACATCCGTTAGAACCAAACTGACGACTTTGCCTTGGTTTGATCAAGAGCTGCAGAAGAAAGAAAAATACGGACATTAATTTTGAGGCTGACTAATTGAGTTAGAACACAGTTTGACAAATTCTTAGAAGTCAATCCGGTGTAGAATTTGTATAGCATTTACCTGAGTCATACCCGTCCAGGGACCCATGGAGGGAGGACGGGGACCAGGTCACAGAGGTAGCCGGGACGGGGCTGCTGCTGCTGGGCTGCATCTCCGTCTTCACCCCCTCACTGTGCGGGGAACTCGCTGTGCTGGTGCTCGGCTGGTTCTGGTTCCTAACAGCGGGCAGCAGCAGCGAATTAAACCTGGGATCCAAGGCTGGGCTGTGGGTGGGGTATGGGTGGAGCATGGGGTGGTGGTGCCGGGTGTGGATGTGGGGATGAGGGTGATAGACGTTGTGGACATTGGGGTAGCCACTTTGGCTCTGGGGATTTAGGCTGTAGGTCCAGCTCTCAGGGAGGGTAGCCGGAGGGGGAAGGCCGGCCTGGGAGAGAACATGGTCGGCCCAGAGAGCTCCATCTGGGTGGTTGAAGGACACCGGGCTGGGGGAGAAGTCCGGGTGGACTGACACCGAGACAGACGGGAGGCAAGGACTGGCCTGGGATGGATACGTGCTGTTCCAAACTGAGCTGCTCTGCCCCTCAGAGAGAGACCCACCATCTGAAACACACACAAAGTATTCAACATGCTGCCAAAAAAACATCTCCAATGTTTTCAGATCTTTAATAATGGTTAACTAAGGGCAGCAGCTCTTTGAGAAAGTTTAACATGTGTTGCCCTCTTACCTTTCCATAAGCCTCCTGTGGCTGAAGGCTGAGTCACTCTGATTGGTTTGGTTTCGCTGTTGAAGGTGCTTGACTGGCTGAGAGCGCGGGAGAAGTGCTCGTCTACCACGTCCCCGATGTCCCCTTGGAAGTAGGTGAACAAAACACACCGGGAGCTCAAGTATTCTGCTTCTGCTGGTTGAGGACCATCCTTCAGCTCAGAATCGGACATGGATCTACGGATTGATTCAGTCCCTGGTGCTGCAAGACCCTGCCGGAGGCCCTGATCTCTGGAGAGCATCGCTCTTCCTCCTCCTTGCTGCTGCTGCTGCTGCTGCTCCATACACTCCTGCATCTTACTGTAAATACTCAACCTCCTCTGGAGAAAGAAACACATAGAGAGATTAACACACAGATCCATTACTTTTCAATAGAATAGAGACTGCATACTTTTTAAGAGCAACCAATTGATATGTGTTTATTAAATAGGCATAATAAAGAACCACATTTTCTTACACATGGTATGGCTTCTGTTTTCCAAACACTATACATAAACTGTTTAATAGTATCATACCAGTAATGATTTTATCTGGTAAGCAGCCTGAGAGCTGTGTGAAAATTAGTTTCCTTTTTCCCATACTGCATTCCAACTATTTGTAAAGCTCAGTGTGCCTCATCCACATTCCTGAGTGACTGACCGGCTGTCATTACATCACCATCTGACCGCAGGATTAATAGATCCGTGTCATCACGCCTGACCTGAGGCGAATACCGAGCATCAGGCTGGAATGTAATCATTCAAAGCCCTTACATTTAAATGAATAGGTGTGTGTGTGAATTGTAAAGAAAGTTTAAAGTGGTGTCCTGAAGAGAGGTCAGGCATCATGGAGTAAAAATGAAAGGAAAGTGATATTTTTTGTGAAAACTAAAACTTTAAAGCATCCTAAAGTTGACTTACACTTAATGGTTCTGTAGAACTTTTTTTTAATTAGTGTTATAAATAACTTTTGTTTTGGAAAGATAATTCAAACTTCCATGATACATTGAAATGGCCTATCCTGAAAAGATATAATAATAACTCTTTGTGATAGTTGTGTCACCCTAGCAATGAAGTCATGTCTCACCTGTTGTTGCTGGTGATGGTGGTTGAAGTACGTCGCCTTGTACGCCGCTGCAGGGAGGAAGTGCGCTCCATAGCTTTGGTGGTACATCACATCCAGGCAACTCATAACGACGTACCCGAGCGGGTAATGATGGAAACAGAGAAACGCGCTGTAACAGCCAAAGGGCGACTCTCTACTCCTGAGACTTCAGACGGGCTGTATCCTCCGAGCCATGGATGCCTCCATATATGCCCACACGCATACAATAGCCATGTCGTCCAGTTTGCATACAGACAATGCACCTCCTGCTGCGCGCTCCACCAGCACCACCCGGGGCCACAAAAGTGATCAAAACGGTATGAGACACACACAGTATCCTAAAAAAGAAAAGAAAAAAAAACTCTTCTCTGACAAGTTTTCAGATCGCTTCTGATTGGATGAGTAATCCTTTCCCTCCTTCTCTCTCTTTCTGTTTTGGAGGGGAGTTATATTTAGAGAGGGCTGGGGCCAGTTACCCACGCCCACCGGAGTACATGGGAGTTTAGCAAGGCACCATAACTCTGCATTGATGGTTATATTCCCTGTCATTCATAAAAGTGTATTGCACTCATATGCTACTGTGGGTCGTATAAAGATCTCACAGTTCAGCCACCTCTGACCTCAGCATGCCAAAGTTTAGGGCTGGGATTTTGGAATAGCTTAGGTAAAGAGTCCCTCTCCATAGAAAGAATGTAACCGACACATTAAAGTGTTTTAAATAGTTTAATTCAGCTCAATGACATGGATTGCACATTTGATATACCATCACGAATGCCGCTTCGAGAAGGAACAAAATTAATCCTTTGTCGATTTAGTTTTCTGATAATAATTTGAAATACTGACAAAATGGCTTTAAATTATCCACCAGCCTCTCCCTTGTAGAATTCACGCCTAAATCCCCCACTCCCCTACTCTATGCTACTGTCCTATCACCTTACTGTAAACGTATTGGCTACTTTAAAATGTTAGGAGCAGATTGTATAAACCCTGTATAAACCCTACCCTATAAACAATGTCATCTGCAGGTCATCTTTGAGCAACAGGTGCTTTTAAGGGTCAGATGCATTTCGGTCTGTAACCTTCAAAAGAAGAAATTACATCTTTTTTTAAGCTTTAGACATATAATTGAAGAGATGCCTACAGTAAAAGCAACATTGTATTAATAATGTATACTGTACTGTTTATATATGTGCATGTTCACCTTTATTATCAGATGGAGTTAAAGAGGGGAGACAAAGGAGCATAACATGCAACAAAGTCCTCTAATTGAAATCAAACAGTAGAAGTTGCAGTGTTATATCCTTCACATTCAGCTGCCAGGACTGATTACTGCCATGTACAGTGGTGACGGCTCCTTATCAGCTTATCCCTCTTTCAATGATGCTCCCTGGCTGACTGAGTTGAGCAGTTTGCTGCCACCTGTTGGCGAGGACAGGGACATGACATGTCTGTCAGTCTGACCTGGTGTAAACCTCACATCCATAATATTCTCTGTAATAGAAGCAAATTAGGAGACGTTGATCTTTTGGGAATTTATTTGCTAGGATTTCAGGGTTTCAATAAGAATAATGGGCAGGGAAACTGTGTTATATATTGTTCAAATAATCGCATGTCCATCGAATAAAGGATGAACATTTTGTGTCACAAATTCCAAACGTGTTGCTATAGAAATGGTATGTATGTAGACATTGAGATTTTGAATCATTTCTTATAAAATATCATGTTTTCCCAATGTGTAGTAAACAAGAAGTGATTCCCAGGACACTTTTATTGTTCAGTAATGCAATGTACTCTTGATTTACTATGACTATAAATGTCTACTTAAAGTACATTAAAGTCTACGATGTTGGTATTTGATAGAGCAGTGGTTCTCAACCTTTTTACACCAAGTACCACCTGAGAAAATAGTTGGCTCTCCAAGTACCACCATATGACCAATGTTAAAATACAGTCTATGTACAGTTCATGCAGGACTCGGAGGAAAATGTATTCATAATAACATTATTTATTGTCAGCAACAGCTACTTGTACAAAGGGCAGTCCCTCTCCCTCTCCCCCTCACTCATCACTCACTCACTCACTCACTCACACACCACAAGTGAGAACATAAAGAACAAAATAATAACTTATTCTCACACAACAAATGACAACTGTACAGTACTTCAATCATACATACACACACTCAATTAAATGCAATAGCTTTATTAGCATGACCATAGTGACATATATTGCCAAAGCTCTAAGTTGCAACATCTATACACAAATACACACAAATAAACACATAAACAGTTGTACACAAACTGCTTAGAATTTGGTGTAACAGCTCAGTTTGATTCTCTCAAACTGTGGTAGGCAGAGACAAACTGTCCTGCAACAATGCATCTCTCTTTATATTCCCCGAGTAGTATTTTTTGTTTTTCATTTTGAAATATTTGAGGCCACACACACACACACACACACACACACACACACACACACACACACACACACACACACACACACACACACACACACACACACACACACACACACACACACACACACACACACACACACACACACACACACACACACACACACACACACACACACACACACACACACACACACACACACACACACACACACACACACACAGCAAGTGAGAACAGAACCAAATAATGACAAATGACAACTGTACAGTACTTCACTCATACACACACTCTCACTCTGCCACACGTTGGTGTCCATTGATAAGTCACCTAAATCTAATGAGAAGGTTGCGCCTGTCTCCGTGAACACAGTCCTTTGATGTCTGGGGCAATCGAGGTGAGCTTCAGTCTCAGCTCTGGCTCAGCATTCAGCCTGCTTCTGTATTTGGTTTTAATAACAGCAAGGGAAGAGAAGCCTTTCTCGCACAAATATGTGGTCGCAAAAAGAAGGAGAAAGCGCACAGCTTTGTCAGACAGGGCGGGGTATTCTCTGTGTTGCTTTATCCAAAAGTCCACTAAAGACTGCTTTCTGAAAGCAGGCTTTAGTGTTTCATCACAAGACAACTCTATTAAACTCTCCTGCTCAGCCACAGTTAAGTTATTTGGCAGTCCAGATGCTTCCATACTGAACGGGCTTCTCATCCAGCTGCTGTCTTCGGTCATCACTGGGAAATACTGGCGGAACTGTTGTCTGAGCGAGACAAGGTGTGCAACCATGTTGTCCCTCACTCCTTCATCAAGGGTCAGCTCGTTCTCAGACAGAAAACTCTCTAAAGCAGGGAAAGCTGAAACATCACCTGCCTTGACTTTGATTTCGAATAACTCCAACTTTTTCAGCATTGTGTTGATTTTGTCCTGCACATCAAACACATTGATGGAGAGTCCCTGTAGTCCCAAATTCAGGTCGTTTAAACGGGAGAAAATGTCTGACAAGTATGCCATCTGGCTGAGCCAGGGTCGGCTCTAGAACAAATCGAATGGGGGGGCAATCATTTACAAAGGGGGGGCACACACTGCCATCAACAACCAACACACAAACACCAACGCAACTTCAAAAAACATGCTGTAAAGTCTATTGTCTTTCACACACATTGCAGGGTGTAGTGCTATTGTATAGCGCACCTATGACTTGTGCATACATGCACGGTTGTGGAACGACCACCAAAACAGAAACATATGGACATAGGCCACCATACAAAAAGTGTGCAATGAATTGTATTTAGTATCCTATCCATGTGAACATGTTTTAGGTGGGGGTCAACCTAACCTCCACTAGGAGGGTCTGGGGGCATGCTCCCCCGGGAAGATTATTTAAAAAATATTGAAGTTAAATGCATCAATCTGGTGCACTTTGAGAGCAACATGAAGAGATCTATGGATAGCCTACATCTCTCAGCATCCATATGAAACAGAACTGTACACAGATTTACTTTATGGATATTTTACTAATCACTCCCCTTTTAAACTGTATTCTTGTGTTACTGTCCTATAGTATTTCATACCCGTTTTTTTATGTATTCTCTTATTCTTTAATAACTATAATAATCATATAAAGGTATTCCTCGCAAATACTGGTTTACATAAATGGTGACCAAACCGTTTGAGACCCACTGAGATAACCTACACTAAAGTTAACTATCTAAACACTGAGAGTCCTTACCTCACTGAGCAGAGGTTATACGATCCTCTCAGTCTGACAGGAGAGGACTCTCCTCCACCTTGGTGTAGAAACAGCTCTTTATATCCGTTAGCATAGCTAGCTAACCAGATGCTAACAACAACATTCCACGTTACCGCTTGCGCACTCACAAAATGCGCTCGTGCCACACACACACAGAGCCGAGCTTGAATGAAACACAGAGGCCCAGAAGTAGGCTACTTCAGAGCCATATAATAGAAGAGTTACGACATCTCCGTTCACTCCAATGGACCACTTTTTTACAGCAATGACGGATCGTGGAGCCTCTCAATCGTTCCCCGGAAGTTAGCGCCAAGGCTAGCAGAGCTGTAGAGTTGCAGCATAATAGACCGTTCGTGACAGACTTTTAAAGGTAAGAAGAAGTTTAAAGATTTATATTGCGGATATTATCAGTACATCTGATTCAAATTAACATGTGTATTAAAGGATGTCAGTGGATTATCCCTAAATTAGTAGATTTAGGGAACGTTTACAGATAACAGATTAAGCTAGGATACTGAAGCAAGTTAGCAACACACGTTGAACAGCCTTTTAATTGTAAATTCCGTTCTCTTAATGTCATTTCGTCCAACGTTGTTGAATTAGAGAAGAGGGGCTTCTAAACGGGATTGTATGCGGGGGTGGAGGGAGTTAAATATTAGATAAATATAACTTTGGTGCGTGTAAGAGTGAGTGTCTTTAGCAGAGCCATATTGTGTCCTTGTGATTATGTTGATTATTACCTGTCTGTATAATGTTGCAGCTCAGCTGATTGTGGATTGATGGCAAAAGGAGAGGGACTTAAGTGAGAGTGAAAACACAAGGTAAGTTTAATACTACTGTTTTATATAAGTAAGCATACCAAACATGTATTATATCACTGTATTATATAAGTAATCTTGTTAGTAACCTACTGTATGGCAGGTGGAGGGGCAGTGATGTTACAGGTGGAGGAGCAAAACTGCAAGACTGCAAACTCACAAGACAGAGAAATCAAAGTTTGTTCTCCAGAGAAGAGGTTGATTTCACTTCAATTTTTTATTTCATATTTTCTAAAGATGTGGAAATGGCAACAAAAAAAACTTGAGAGCTGTAACCAAGACAACTGTAACAACATGAGTAGAGAGCCACCAAGGTTTTTCAAGTCCCTCTCTTACTCCATTTTGCCAATCCAAACTTCCAGGTACATGACGGGACACCTTGCTTGTTTTTGTTGTTTGCGCTCCTCTGGCTGGGTGCTGGCAGGTGGAGGGCAGTGATGTTGGCAGGTGGAGGGGCAGTGATGTTACGGGTGGAGGGGCAGTGATGTTAGCTGGGTGCTGGCAGGTGGAAGAGCAATGTTTAGTCCAAATATTTCCATTGCAACGGCTAATGGAAATGATTGCAGCTGTGGATCTGTTTGGGGGTTGCTGGATGTGGTAGCTTGGCTGCTGTTGTTCCTTTTCACCTTTTTGGATTGGCTCTTGCTTCCAAAATGGCCATCTTTTAATTTGATTTTTTTTCTGTCCTTTCTGATTTGTTTGGCCTCAATTCTCAGCCTCAGCCGTATGAATCTTTTTACGAGTTTTTGTTGTACTCCACAGCATGACGGAAGCCTGCTGGAGAGGGCCTGAGCTTCTTTCTCCAAGACACCCACTGCGTTGGGGAGCTGCATGAGGGAGGAACCAGTCTTGGTCCTAAATAGTTCCTCAATTTGGTAAATGAAGTCAAAGGCTTCTTGGGAGGGACGACAAAGAGCACCTGCCTTGAAGTCTTTCAAGTCCACTAACAAGCTGTTGTCACCAGAAGGACTCTCATCATGGTGCTCTGTTGCAATTTTGCATTTTTCACAGATGCTGGCAAACTTGATGATTTTGTGGACGATGTAGCCTGCAAGATGGAAGAGAATACATTTCCCAGTTTTTGTGAGGTCAGGTGCTGCTGCTCTGTTCACCGCCATCAGCTGTTCCACTCTGACTGGTGGAGTGATTTTTGGCTCCCCTGTGTCCAGGAAGTCTGCCAAAAAGCTACTGTGGTCTTCCTGGTAGCTCCCAGAGCTGATGGTGGTGAGGAACTGCCCAACAGGTATGATTCTCAGTGCATGATGGAATTCCACTGGAGTTGGGACAGGATTTTTAGACCTCACACAGCTGAATGTATTTTCAAGGCAGTCTTGTGTGAACCTTGATGTTAACATCTCCTCTGGTATGGCCAAAATTGATGTTGTTGCCATTATCACCCCTGTTTGAACAGGCTTCCAACCTCCCTTTTGACCTATCTTTATCCCACGAAACAGATGGACGATGTTCTGGAGGAAGGTGATGGCCTTTTGGTACTCCTCCATCTTGAGCCTGCTCAGGGCTGTAATTGGATGGCGAGATGACATCAGATCAAACCAACGATCAACCTGCTCCAGGAACCACGCTGTCGTCAGGTATGACAGAGGGCGGTTTTCTTGCTGCACCATGTATTTCAGCCCAGCACTTGTAGCCTTACTGAACACATTTAGAGCAAGACCAACCTTCATCTTATCAAAGTGACTTGGCTCGATGGCTGCAGCTGAAAGATGGGGAGCTATTTTTAAGGCCATCCCTTCCTGAAAGGTCAATAAGTTCTTAATGGGGACCACAGAAACCTCGTTAGAGGGGAGGTTCTCTCTGTTAACAACATCCTCAGGAATTATGAAGACCTGCCCACGGACAAGGGCACTTTTTTAAAATGTTATCAGATGTGGGACATCGGGCATGAAATAGAGCTGCCTGTCTGGTGTTGCTGGATGTGGCACCGATGTTTTATTTTGGTCCACCCCAAAGGATTTCCACATGGCTCGGTTAGGGCTACCCATGTCGGTGGTGACATCAAGCACATGTAGCCCTATGGATGCTGCCCTCTGTATTATATCAATAATGATTGGCCTGTACTCTGCTCCATTGGTAGAATTGCCAGTGTAATGATATGCTACTACTTGCTTCCACCGTGTTGTGTTTCCAGCCAACATAAACACACAAGCATGTGTTGCCACCACGGTGTGACCTGGTAAAGTCACATCACCGTACAGTTTGCCTGTAATCATGTCTAACTCCACACTTGGTGTGATTGCCATTTCATCCAAGGTCAACACACACTCCCTTTCAAGGTCTGTCAATCTATCTGCCTATCTATCTGCCTTCAATTTTAGGAAATCAAAGACCTCTGTCAACACACCAGGCTCAAACTTAACACATTGCATCCTTCTTTGCAGTGTCCTTATTCCTGGAAGGGGAATCTTCAATTCCTGCAGAGTTTTATAACCCGCAAAGCGAATTTTTAAAGCCTTCTTAATTGTCTCATTGCTCCATTTCATCCCCTTTGTGGTGAGTCTGCCTAATGCCTTCAGTTGGTCTTTTGAAAACGTTTTCTTATATTTCTTGTCCCTAATTTTCATTGTTTTCTTGAGTGCTGCATTTTCCTTCCTGATTTTTCTTAGTGCAGCCTTTGCTGTTTTGGTGATTCCTTCTTGGCTCTTTAATTTTCTCTTTAATTGTTGTAATAGATCTGTTTGACTGGCTGCTGGTTCCCTCGTATGCTGACTGGCTGCTGGTTCCCTCGTATGCTGACTGGCTGCTGGTTCCCTTGTATGCTGACTGGCTGCTGGTTCCCTCGTATGCTGACTGGCTGCTGGCTGAGTGGGTGGTGTCCGCCCTCCCTGTCTCTCCTCACTAGCCATGTCCTCTCTTTCTAAACCCTCACTTTCCTTTCTCTCAGTCTCCTCATCCCTTCTTCCCTCAATCTTTGAGACTAATGTAAGTAGAAGACATGGCACTGTAAATGTTCGAACATTTTAAATATTATACCACTTAAAAATAACAAATATTACTTTTGTTACTAAGAGTTCATACTTATTATACCTGTGTCACCTTTCACACTATAGCTGTGATCATGAGCTATGGGCTTTGTAGATACAGGTCCCGGGGTGAATCGTGGTGCAGGGGCCCTTCTCTTGACCACAGGGCGATGCACGAAGATGGTGGGTATAGCCTCTGCTCTCAGCCTTGCCCTTTTTTGTCTTGACAAACTGGTCTGCATCAAAATGTGCCTGCGGAGTGACTTGAGGTTACTTCACACACACAGAACAACTCAGTTTTGTCTGCCCACATACATATTCCATAGTGGTTGAATACACAGTATTAGGAAACACTTTATACTTACTGGACATGTTATACTCATTACATACTGTATATAAAATATGACCAAGAATGTGAGACAACTTTATAGAAATTCATATCACATCTGTTACTGATGCCATTTGTCATACTTTGTTAAACTCACAAATAATAAAGTTCCATAACTTCAGTTGGGAACAAAGACCACACCTTATCTCCCCAAGGCAATTTCCCATCCAATAGGTGTGCTATATAGGTGTGGACAGGGGCGCCGCCAGGGATTTTGGGTCCCCTGAAAATATATCACATTGGGCCGCACCACCAGGCACAGGCCACTTTGTTTATAAATTACCTCGAGGGCCGTACCAAATGGTCTAGCGGTCCGTATACGGCCCGGGGGCCGGAGGTTCCCCACCCCTGCTTTAATATAATAACATTAGTATTAATATCATAGCCAAAATGTCGGTGATTAACATTTTGTTTTCAGACTGATCACTCAATGCTTCAAACTGTCCATCATCCTAAATAGACTAAAAGCAGTTTTTTGTTTTATATAGATCATTGGCTATGTGGGAAAATACTGTGTTTGAAATGTATAATTTAAATTAGATGTTAGCTTTTTGTTATATATATATTTTTTGTATTCCAGTCTCCCTTCAGATATGTTATGTGGCATTCAACACAATGCTGCTCACCTCCTTCAGTTTGGAGAAAAGCTGGTTCAGGTTCAGCCTTATGGGGGGACAGGGCTGCTGAGCCTAAAGATGGATCTGTTGGACCTGGCACCAGGGGGAGGGACAACTGATTTAGTATGAATAGGCGCTAAAAATGTTCCTGCATTTATTAAAGGTAGGTAGGTAAGAATGGAGAAACCAGCTCGAGTGCGCTAGAATTTGAAAGTACACCACCGAAAAAAATCTGCCCCTTCCTTCAGAGTTCCTTACAGAGCCCCTCCTCCAACACACACGACCGCGCACATGACCAATGAGGGCACGAGATAAGCTTGTGCACAGATGGAAGGCTGACAGGCAGGTAGGCCATCCAGTTATTTTAGCCGGGCCGGCTCAGATGATTGGTCGTGCTTTTTACAGCGCCACGGCTTACACAGATGACATTTTTGTATGTATTTATTGTCAAAGCATTTAATATATTCATTGCTATCGGGATGTTAAGAGCATTCCATGGAATATAACAACAAGTGTATCTGAAGTGAATTACCTACCATACCTTTAAAGGTGGGGTAGGTAAGTTTCAGAAACCGGCTCGAGATACACTTTTTGTTATATTCCATGGAATGCTCTTAACATCCCGATAGCAATGAATATCTTAAGTGCTTTGACAAAAAATCCATACAAAAATGTCATCTGTAGAAGCCGTAATACTGTAAAAAGTACAACCAATCCGTTTAGCCGGGATGGCCTACCTGCCTGTCAGCCTTCCATCGGGGCACAAACTTATCTCGTGCCCTCATTGGTCATGTGCGCGTTCGTGTGTGTTGGAGGAGGGGCTCTATAAGGAAGTGGCAGATTTTCTCCGGTTGTGTATTTTCAAATTCTAGCGATCTCGAGCCGGTTTCTCAAACTTACCTACCCCACCTTTAAATGTCAGCTAAAAGAGCAGTGAAATTAAAGACCTCTGAATTTTCTGTAAATATATTAACAGTAGGCCTACTTAATGTCAGCTTAGTAAACAAAAAAACATTAGCTAACAGACTAATTTCCACCACTCATGGACCACACCCACCTTTTCTTGTGAAAAACTGTGTGACTTACTGTCGCCCTTTAGTCCCTCTCTCTTGTCTTTCTCTTCTTTTCTTAGAGCCTGACTTTGTTGGTCGTTGAAACATGGTACAACACACGTATCTAGGCTAAGTACTAGCATCCCTCCTCACATGCTTTCACTCTCTGCAAGTGCCGGTGCGGTGCCGCACCGCGTTTGGAGGCAGGACCAAACCATTACATGTAAATAGAAGGGGGGGGAACAGAGGCTTTGATAATTAACTTTTGGAAGAAAATAAGTTAAATGAATCGTAAGTTTAGTGAGTAATTTATCAATATAACGTTCTATTAATGTCAATTATTGAGGATTGATGAAAGGTTACATTATTTTTTTTCTTAATGTTCTGAACATTTTGGGGCCCCTGTCAGTCACGGGCCCTTAGAATCGTCCTAACTTTTCATCCCCTTGGCGCCCCTGGGTGTGTATAACCCAGGGGTCTGCAACCTTTTTGACCAAAAGAGCCATTTTGCTCCTTTTTCCAAAACGTTTTTTTGTCTGGAGCCGCAAAACATATTTCATAGTTTTTTATTGTTATATCAGACAAAAACTACAGTTTTTTTGCATTTATTATGCTATTTATTACATGATATAAAACTGTTAACCTCTAATAAGAAACAAAGAACTCTTATAAAGGAGAATTAAAAATAATACACAGGCCTACTTTAAAATAAATTAAACACAGCACTTGGGGAGTCCTCTGCACATTTGAAGGGAACAAAAATATTATTAAAATGGGCCCACTTTGAAATAAATAAAACATATAGCTGCACCCTAAAAAGAGTTAAAGGTAGGGTAGGTAAGAATGGAGAAACCAGCTCGAGTGCGCTAGAAAATACACAACTGGAAAAAAGACATTCTTACAGAGTCCCTCCTCCAACACAGACGAACGCGCACATGACCAATGAGGGCACGAGATAAGTTTGTGCACAGATGGAAGGCTGACAGGCAGGTAGGCCATCCAGTTATTTTAGCCGGGCCGAGGCAGATGATTGGTCGTGCTTTTTACAGTGCTACGGCTTCCACACAACAAGTCCTCCAACTCATACGACCAAATGGGTCGATTGTTTAAGCCCTTATTACGACCAAATATGTCGTTTGTTCAAGCGCTTAATACGATCTATAATTACGTTTTAAAATTGTCGGCCTCTCGTGCTCCCGTTCAATGCAAACGTTACAGAGGGTTGTTTATTCACAAATAACCCTCTCTGTAAAATCCTAAATTGTAGGATAGTTTGGCCATTAAAACGCTTTATGATTAGATTTCTAGCGAGAAGTATATATTGTACTTTTAGAATCCACATCCAGTCGATATGTAGGATCTATAGTTTGATAGATATTACGAAGATGATTTGAGGTTTCGTCAGGAGAACGTGTATGCGGCAAGCTTCCATGTAAAGTTACGGGTTGAAAACAGTATTTCCGGTCTCGCCGTTTTCATAATAAAACCAATGATCAAATGATTTAACAGTGATATCTGCACTACTCATCCACTAAAAAACATCAGTTTATCCTAGTTAATTATACGACATTAATTGGTTTAAATTGTGTACAATGCTTTTGTGTTTTTCCCATAGGTTTTTCTCTTTCGATTCTGAGAGACACATTTCTGTTTTCAGAGGTTTTGATAGGCTAAAATCACGCCGCAATGCACGTCGGGATATGGTGTTTATGTGATATGAAATCGGAAAACATTAAAAAAATTATAATAATACTTTATTCCGAGTGTTCTTGCTTTTCTCTTTGAAAGTCATCACATAACGGCATTGCAATACACGGTTCGGCTGCATTACATATTACATATCTGCCCTAGATATGTATTTATAGAGCCCTGATCAGAAGACCTTTTGACAAACTAGAGATGCCGCCAAAACTGAATACGTGACGTGGATCATAAATATATCAACAATTAAACAACATCTTCCATTTCTTTTCACACAATACGTCTCCTTGCAGTATCAACACTAATTCGGCTGACTTTTATATTTGATCCAATTAGTAGATAGTCTGTATTTACACCATAACGGTGCACAGCTGATAGAAAGGGACTTTTTTGTAGTTTTTAAAGATATTACTGATTTTCTGAACTACCTTTCCAACTCCTCATGCAGTTGACTGTTACAGGTCTATACAAGTTCATGGTACAATGCATAAGCTTCACATCGAGAGACTGAAACTGTATTTTCCTTTAACGTTCTGTTTTAATTTCACAATAAAGTTTATAGTCATATTATGTACGATATTATTATGTTTTATTAACTAGACCACTGGTCTAAACCGCACCTAGTGGTTAAAGCACGTTATTGAATTTAGTTGTTGAATAAGTTATATTTGATGAAAACATTTAAATATTAAGAGTAGCCTACATACAAAATAGGGGTCAATGATAGAAATATAGAATGAAAAATATCAAGAAGATACTGTAGTGATCTCTACAATAAAACAGTTTAGTGCAGGACGTCCAAAGATATTAACAGGAGGATGTGCAAAACAGACAAACTGATAAGGCTGAATTTTACTCAGGTGTAACTAAAGTCTGATTTAAGGGTTGTTTATATTTCACATCAATAATCAGAATCTGCAAAGTAACAAAAATAAATGTAGTAGAGTAAAAATACCAGGTTAACCTCTGAATTGTAGTGGAGTAGAACAAAGTAGTACATGCTGCTGTAACAAAAACATTTCCCAACTTGGGATCAATAAAGTATCTTAACTTAAGATAATCGATGGCTACTGCCATATTTGCTAAATGTGCATCTGAACCTTGACAAGTGCATGTTTCAGGCTTATCAATTAACAACAGGAGGGGTCACAGACATAAGACCAGCTGTTAAATAAAGCTCTTCTGACCTTAGCTGTCATGTGGTATTAATGCTGCCCATTATGGACACAAGAAATGTTCACCCATGTATTAATTATATGTTTTAAATTTGATAACACCAATGTGTTTCGTATCCCCTAAACCTCCAGGGATGTATACAGTTTAATACTGGCAACTTCTAATTGTGGGAAATACGAAAACGTCTTTTAAAACTACATTTCCCAGTAGAGACGTGCCATAGAACATGTTGCGAAACACACAATAGCCAGCAAGTGTAATTCTGGGGGGGAGGGCTGGGCTGGACCCGTCCAAGTCCAGTTTTGGAAAGTCTGCCGTGGTTGCATTCCATTTCAAAGAGCTGTTTGACAGCGTAACCTTGTCGCACTGCCACTCCAATATCCAATCACAGAGCTTGAGGGCTAATCACGGGGTTTGTAAAGCAAGGCGGATGTTGTAGTCACAAACGATAGCTGGGGGTTCTGGGTAGTGTAGTGTCTTCGGAAACTCTGTAGTGTCTAAACTCCGAAAAAACAATTTGTTTCTCCGAATCGAAGGTTAAAAACACAAAAGCATTGTACACAATTTAAACCAATCAATATTGTGTAATTAACAAGGATAAACTGATGTTTTTTAGTGGATGAGTAATGGAGATATCACTGTGTAATCATTTGACAGTGTGGGGAATACTTCCGGTTTTATTATGAAAACTTCGAGACCGGAAATACTGTTTTCACCCGCTAACTTTACATGGAAGTTGCCCCATATACAGTACACGTTCTCCTGGCGAGACCTCAAATCATCTTCGTATATCTATCAAACTGTAGATCCTACACATCCACTGGACGTAGATTCTAAAAGTACAATATACACTTCTCGCTAGAAATCTAATAAAAAAGCATTTTAATGGCCAAACTATTCCACAATTTAGGATTTTCCAGAGAGGGTTATTTGTGAATAAACGACCCTCCGGAGCGTTTGCAATCGACAGGAGCATGTTGTTTCTTACACGACCACTAGAGGTGCTACACTTTAAAACGTGCCTCTGGGTCGTATTTAGCTGCTGAACAATCGACCTATATGGTCGTTTTTTGTAGGAGGACAGGCTGCTTCCACAGATTAATTTTTGTATGTATTTATTGTCAAAGCATTTAATATATTCATTGCTATCGGGACGGTAAGAGCATTCCATGGAATATAACAAAAGTGTTTTCTGAAATAAATTACATACCCCATTGAATTATGACTGAAGATTGTCAGCTGGCTTCCTCTCCCTTGTTGTTCCTCGATACGTAAAGGCTGCACCACCGTTGACAACTTCTCTCTACATATCAAACATACCGGTAAACCAGCATCGTTTGCTGTGAAAGCAGATAACTCTGTCCACGCAGAATTAAATCCTGTTTTCCTCCGGTACTTTTATTTGATTTATCCATAGTTCGCTCATCGAGCTGGGGGTTATTCGCCTCCAAGAAAAGGCGCTCACGCGGGACCGTAGCAGGATGTGACGCATATTTTAGTTTACCTAATTAAAACCGTTTTGTTTTTTATTTATGTGTCACAGTATCACCTCAAAATACAAGATACGAAACATTTTCAACCATCCAACAAAATATAAATAGTCCTACAAATACTTTTATTTTATTTCCTTCTTATTTTTGTCTAAGCTCAAGGGAGCCAGAGCAGAGGGCTTAAAGGGCCGCATGCGGCCCGTGCGCCGCGGGTTTCCGACCCCTGGTATAACCCTTTCTCCGGTCTGTTTATCCCTCTTTCAGCACAAGAACCAGAGGGGGATTCAATGGAGCCTGAATACCTGCACTGAGACCCTCACTCTGCACCCTGAGTCTCAACTCTGTGTTTTTCAAGCCTTTCCCTGTTTTTTTGTATTAAACAAAACATTAAGCTTTCCCAATGGTGTGGTTTTCGTTTTGTGAAAAAGTGCAAATGCAGTGTTTGTATATAATTACCTCACATATTTTTTTGCTGTTGGTCGTGAAATTGCTCCTGCTGACTTGAGCCAGCCATTTTTTCCTCCGCTCTGTGTCAGTGGGGAAGCCGTACATTCGTACTCCTTTCTCGGAGCGATTTGGGCATCCCCAGGCAGCACAGCAAACCATGGTGGCGATTAGGAGGCAGCACAGCAAACCAGGACAACACGGAGGAAAAGGCACAGACAAACTGCATGATATGCTATTCAATGTTTATTGAATTCCATGTATTTGCAATGGATGTTCCTAAAACAACACATTTAACATCATCATCATCATCATCATCATGCTGCTGCTGCTGCTAGTCCTTTGATAGTCACCTGTCGGTCCACTCTCCTGTCCTTTCTGAAAGCCATAAAGATGACATTAGTCATTTAGATAACTTGTATCCTCCTCAATTACCATGGGATTACTGAAACTACCATGAATTTAAGAAAATGGTAGACATTAATCTAATCTTAATTTTAAAGCATTACTTTAGATCCCCTCCCTCTAAATATATCAATAAACATTAGAAAGTGATGCTCCTGTCTACCATACAAGTTTAAGAAGATAATATTGGTTTTAAAGAATTCAAAGCTATAAATAAACAGCAACAGGCTCTTTAACCAAGGCACTGTTAGCCTAACATGTAAACTAGTTGTTCACACTAATCCTAATATTATCACTTAATATTAGCAAATTCTATTTTATTTAAAAAAACATATTTATGTAAATACATACACATATCGATTTGTTGTATAAATATTGCAAATCAAAACCTTTATTCACTAATAATTACCAAAAATCGTAGTTCTATCTCCTGTTATCAATGCATTCACATTGCCCGCCATGAACTTCCGGGGAACGATCCTCGTTTACATGAACCACGTGACGATAACCGTTTTTGGACTTCCGTTGTTGTAACTCTTCTATTATATGGCTCTGGGCTACTTGTACTGTACTGTATATCATATTATTTTCGATGGCTTTACTGTATAATCAGTGTAACAGATGAACAGATCGCCACGGGGCTTTCATCTAAACACACAGCCACGTAATGATAACAAAACAAAGGTTGGGGGTCATTGGTCAAGCAACACACCAATCAGAGAGCAGCAGTGAGCACAGCTCAGGCTGTGTTTTATATTTGTATTCTTTATTTCTGACGTATTTCACACAAAAAACCTTTAGTGGAAACGTTTTCACTTATATGGTTTTTTTTTTAAACGGCAAAGTGGCAAGGCTTGCCCACCCTGCGTTGGGGGGGCACAGTGACTCATTTGGGGGGGCATGGCCTGCGAATGACCCCCCATGACGCCGACCCTGGGCTGAGCCACATGGTATCATCAAACACATCTGATAAGGGGAAGTGTTTGTCCTGTAAGAAGACTTGGACTTCTCTGTGCAATTCAAAAAGCCTTGAAAGCACTTTCCTCTTGATAGCCATCTTACTTCTGTATGGAGCAGAAGTTGGACATGTTCGCTGCCCATCTCATCACAGAGCACTTGGAATAGTGCTCTGCATCGGTCGGGCCTTTATGAAGTTCACACTCTTCACAGCAGAGTCCAGCACAGACTTCAAGCCATCGGGCATCTTCTTCACCGCCAGCGCCTCCCGGTGGATGCTGCAGTGTGTCCATCGCATCTCCGGTGCGACCTCTTTGATCCAAGCTGCTACTCCGCTGTGGCGGCCAGTCATAGCCCTCGCGCCGTCTGTGCAGACTCCAACACACTCTTTCCATTCAAGTCCATTCTCTTGCCCAAACGCGTCTAGGAGCTGGAATATGTGCTCACAGCTGTTGTTCTGGTCTCCATGGTTGACAGAACAGAAAGTCTTCCTGAGCTGCACCCAGGGGCGGACTGGCCATTGGGAATACCGGGAGTTTCCCCGGTGGGCCGGTGCTGTGTGTGGGCCGGAGGGCCAACACAAAAAAATTAAAATGTTTATATATAAAAAATAAAAATAAATCTTTTTTTTTTTCCTAAATCCTACTGGCCCACATTTGTAAGTGTTCCGGCCCAGCCCAGCCCAGTGGGGTGTGGCCAGGGTTGGGTTGTAACGGAATACATGTAACGGTGTTACGTAATCAGAATACAAAAATCAAGTAACTGTATTCAGCTCGCGTTACATTTGAAAAACGAGTAATCTGATTACAGTTACTTTCGTAAACCTGAAGTGAATACATTTTGGATTACTTATTGCAATTATTGGTGGAAAGATTTCCTCACAACATTTAATATTCATTACTAAAAGGTACAGCCGAATCATCACAGCGCACAAAACCGCGCAGATGGACCAAAAAGGGGAGCGTTTGAAAAAATTGTGCGGGTCCGCTCAGTGAAACAATAACAACGTAACATGGAGGAACAAAAGCCTGCGTTTAAATCGTGTGTGTGTGTGTGTGTAGAGGTGTGTGTGGTTAAAACACATCAGCCAGACCGCTCTTTAGCCTTTCTAATGATTCTGAAGGTAAACACAGTGAGAAGGCGCTGCGTGAAACTGCGGTGCGTGAAAGGCGGTGCGTGCTCCTCTTCTCAGAGGCTGAGTTAACCCTCCCGCTGCCTCCTGGCGCTGCAGAGATTTCATGAAGTGAAGGAGGTTTTCCTTCTATAAAACAGTGTTAATTTTGGCAGCTATTTTTGAGTTAGTCTTAGTCTTTAGACGAAAATGGTTATTAGTTTTAGTCACATTTTAGACATTTCTATCCTTTATAGTTTTAGTCTAGTTTTAGTCGACGAAAACTCAAAACGTTTTAGTCTAGTTTTAGTCCAGTTTTAGTCGATGAAAAATTACATTTTAGTTAACTTTAAGTCAAAATGTTTTCTCTCTTTAAACCAATTCAGTTAGGCAAATACAGGTATCTGAAATTGGAATCAAGGTGACCGTATCAAGTGTTGAAATTTGTAAAGCAACATTTCACTCTCTTAACCCTTTACTTAGTTAGTTTGATATCTCTAGCCTAGACTCTCACATTGGTGCAATACTGTTGTGTTGTCCTTGCTGATCCTCTAAGGTAAGGATAGTGCATACACATAAATACAAGTGGTACTGGTAACATAGTGGAATGTTCTTTACTCCAAGTCAAGAACCAAAACATTATTTTTTTTAGCCTTCTTATATTTATTTTCCGAAACCTCCAATAAAAGTGAAGACACGTATGCCCAAAACAGAGCAATAAATGATGAACAATGACATGACACCTGAAGTTTTGGATCACGAAAATTACAGACGTGAGTTAGCTCAGTGACTCAAACTGTAGTCCATTGTAGACTCTCTACATTTATCAATGGTGTGTCAGTAACTTGTCAGAACAGAGGGTCATCCCTCACAAGATGCAGTGCAAAGCAGTAACTTGTATAAATTATAAAGTATAAATTGTTGTATAAAACTATCCCTCATCTTAACATTATACGTTTCTGTACCTACAAATAAAATAAAAATGTTGAAAGTGCATACAGTACATACCTATAGAATAAGATAAACCTTGAATAAACTTGGCCTTATAAACAATCAGAGGGAACCACCTCTGTAGTGCACTCTCATATAAAGTAACAGACAAAGTACAGACATCCGTAGTAGCATTAACAACTTTTTAGCTGATCTCTGTTCAGTTTGAGGAAAGCACTTCTCCTCTTATCGAAGGTCTCTATCATAAGGATGAAATCCTCATCCTCAACTGTACGGGCAGGTAGACCGGTGCGTCCAATCCACTGGGCAATGACCTTTTCTTTGGTGCCTTGTTCCAGCGAGTCTGCTTTATATTTTGGTCCTGAGGAAGAGAACGCTGCTGGGATAGTTGACTGTTTATTCTTTGCACCAGGTTGCTGTTTTGGAGTACTCGTCTCTGGGATCTAGGTGAGGAAAAATAAGATTGCATAATTACTCCCTATACAGAACTACAACGCCTACAGATGAATTCCAATTAATTAAATGTAGGCTAATCCCTTTAAAATATGCCTTTGGTAATAGTATTATCATTAAAATATAGTATATCAATAATATCAAGTTTAGATTTTGAAGATTCTAATTATGTGATAATACAATACAACTAGCCTATTATATATGCCTACCTGGCCTTGGAGATAAGAAAGTATTTTTCAAATAAATTGCCGTGTACTCTTAAAAAACACACAATAATTGCAGTGACTAGATAGTTATTGCAATGCAAGCCCAGCCAACATTAGCCTGGAACTTGCCAGAATCATTCATTTGCTACCGGAAACTGAAAACGTGTTTGCAAGAAAGGCTAAGCTAACATAGATAGTTAGTACATTTGCCTCTAGTAACTAGTGACTAGCTAGCAGTCTGCATTGGCAATGGCAACTTGCCAATGCAGACTGCCCAGTAACATAGACTTAACGTTAGCAAATGTATATGCTTAGTTAGCGTTACCACATACGAGTTAGTTACGACTTATCATGTAACGTTACAGTTAGCTAACTTACCGTGGCATAAATAGCAGGATGGTGCGCCTTCAAGTGCCTCTTCAGGTTAGTCGTATTCTTCCCAACTAATTTGAAGCCACATGGCGTCTCTCCTTCTCCCGCAGTTGCAGTGCAGTGTGTTTTATTTTCTACCGAGTTATAAAGAAAGTTGGTCCATATATCTATTCTTTTTTTGCGACCAAAAACTAAAAGCGCTTTCGCTGAATCCGTCATCTTCACTGTTTGGATATCATCACCACCTGTGCTGCTGCAGTGAAGCTGGGGTGGGCGGGGGTGAGTGAGGTGTGCAAATTCCAAGAATCCCAAATAATTCAACCAATGACAGGGATGCATTTTGAAAGAGAAGACGGACAATAGAGAACCGCAGTGACGCGTCCTAAAACCCGGATGTAAACTTCTTCCGGTTCCTTCGTCAAAAACGCAATGCAATTTCTCCATAGGATTTTGGAAAATAGCTCGAAATAAGGTCTGTGGTTGACACACATTTAAGAGAAGGATCACGTTTTGTTCAGCCGGATAATCTCCACATGTCTCTCCTACTTTTATAATTTTTGAATCATAAATCTAGTCGCCAAAAGCGAAATGCTAACGTTATGCTATAAACGAACTACAAGCCAGTACAGCAGCAGGGTCGCACGACTTCAACGTCACGCCAACTTAAGATCGTTTCAACTGACTTGCACTGAAACTGCACTTTGAACACTTTAAATATATTAACATTTTAAACTGTATACCCCGTTTATCTAGGCCCTTTTTGTTTTGTTTTATGTATACCACGTTTATCTAGGCCCTTTTTGTTTTGTTTTATGTATACATGTCACAATGTGGGAAACGATATTTCTGGATGTATAACACATGTAGAATTTGTTTACAATAAAGCTGACTTTGACTTCCGTGTGCTTGCATATTTTAACAAAGCTTTTCATTTTAGCCACACTGAATTTAACTAGAAGTCATGGCTGTGTCAATTACCAGTCTGATATCGTTTTACAAAGATGACAAGAAGAATGGAGATAGAGGAGAGAACCACTACAAGTCAGGACACGTACAACAGTGCAGCCTAGATGAAGGTGTGCTTACCGGTGTTGTCAGGGCTAGCATGAGGGACAAGGTTTATAGAGTGTCGGTGAGTAGTTATAGCAAGAGTACCGTTAACCTAGAGTTAATTTATTCACATTAATTCCCATCAACAAATCCATTTTATGTGTCACATGAAATCTTTATTAGGCAAGGCAAGTTTATTTATATAGCACTTTTCAACACATGGCAATTCAAAGTGCTTTACAAAAAATGAAAGACATTAAGAAATGGCATTTAAAATCAGTCATTAAAAAGCAAAGCTAATAAAATAAACATTAAAAGAAAAAATACACGGATAAAAGTTACAGTGCAGTCTAAGATGTGAATAGTTCAATTAAAAGCAGCGGCAAAAAGAAAAGTCTTCTTGCTGGATTTAAAAGTAGTCAGAGTTGCAGCGGACCTGCAGGTTTCTGGGAGTTTGTTCCAGATGTTTGGAGCATAATAACTGAACGCTGTTTCTCCATGTTTAGTTCTGACTCTGGGGACAGAAAGCTGACCCGTCCCTGAAGACCTGAGAGATCGGGATGGTTCATCATTTAGCAGGAGGTCAGAAATGTATTTTGGGCCTAAACCATTCAGGGCTTTATAAACCAGCAGCAGTATTTTGAAATCTATTCTTTGACACACAGGAAGCCAGTGTAAAGACTTCAGAACAGGAGTGATGTGATCCACTTTCTTAGTGTTAGTGAGGACTGCAGCTTCCTAATAGATGTTTTAGTGAGACCTGTGAAGACACCATTGCAGTAGTCCAGTCTACTGAAGATAACGGGACAAGTTTTTCCAAATCCTGCTGTGACATTAGTCTTTTAATCCTAGATATGTTCTTTAGGTGATAGGCTGATTTAGTAACTGTTTTAATGTGACTGTTGAAACTCAGGTCAGAGTCCATGACTACACCTAGATTTCTGGCTTTATCTGTTGGTTTGAACATTGCAGACTGAAGCTCAGCGCTAACTTTTATACGTTCCACCTTGGCTCCAAAAACCATTACCTCAGTTTTATCTTTGTTTAATTGGAGAAAGTTCTGACACATCCAGTCATTGATTTGTTCAATGCACTTACTCAGTGTTTGAAATGGAGCATAGTCTCCTGGTGAAATGGTTAGGTAAATGTGTGTGTCATCTGCATAGCTATGGTAACTTATTTTGTTGTTCTTCATTATCTGAGCCAGTGGTAGCATGTAGATGTTAAAGAGAAGAGGCCCCAAGATTACAAATTTTACACACCAGAAAACACAGAAATATCCATGAAATAAACATACAGTAGGCTATAATTGGGAAGGCATTACAAATGTAAATATATTTTAAATAATAAAACAATCCCACCACCACAGGTATCTACAGGAGAAGAGGGAATTCTCTCCACAAAATGTGAATGCCCAGGTGGAGAATGGAAATGCAGTCATGCGGCTGCATTAGCCATCTTTGCCATCCACACTTTCAGCTGCACTGACACCCCCTGTCAGTGGAAGAAGCCAAAGGCAGCTAAACGTACGCATTCAGTGGAGGAGCTATTTCCTCCAACCAATAACTCATTCAACCCGCTGACAAGAGAGCCCACCTCCGAAGATCGTGACTGGCTGAGAGACAGACTCGGGGGCAGGTTCTCAGGAATGTCTTGGCTTCTCTCCCCCGAGCCAGAAGAGGAACACTACAGCTTGGAAACACTTACTGTTCCTGAAATTCTCAAATCTGTTGGGCATCAGGGGCCTGAGGCAATTGTGGCAAGCATGGCATTGTCTGAGGAGCAACAGAGGGCAATTCAGGTGGCTACACTGGTCAGCGAACCAACCCAAACTGGCATTTGTTCAGGAAAGGAAGGTTGACTGCCAGCAACTTTGGAGCTGTCCTGAGGTCAAAGCGTGTGACTGCTTCCCTTAGTGCCAGGGTGCTAGGGCAACAACAGACCCTTGGTGGTGTTTTGTCTGTACAGTGGGGGACTATGAATGAATGTGAGGGCGTCAGGGCATTCACCACTGCAACCCAGATGCAGGTCCATGAGTCAGGTTTGTGGCTCTCCCAATCAGGAGTGTTGGGGGCATCTCCAGATGGTCTGGAAGGGTCTCCCGCTGTGCTGGAGGTAAAGTGTCCCTACGGAGCCAGGGAAATGACAATTAGTGAAGCATTGCAAGTCAAGGGCTTCTGTGTCAGTAAGGAAGGAGAAACATTCAGCCTGCGTGAGGAGCATCCTTACTGGCACCAAGTGCAAGGTCAGCTTCACCTCACTGCAAGAAAGAAGAAGAAATTAAGAAATTGTGAATCGTTTTTAATTTACATTTACTCGCCTTTGCAATGTTGTGGTTGTTAGAGTGTTACCCCCTAAACGCACCAGGAGCGTCCGCGCCGCGTTACGTTGCGGCTGCGCCACGCTGCGACCTCCTCCTGCGACCTAACACACCAGGCGCGTTTCAAAACGTTGCGGAAGCGGAGCGTCGTGTGTGCAGCCTCGCAGTTCTTAATTAACTTTAAAACATTAATATGTAGTTGTTACCTTCCACTCCACAAACTGCAGCGACTAAAAACCAGGCCTTGTCCTTTCTGATGTTGTCCTTGTAAAAAGCATTGGTTACATCGTATACAATGGTGTGTTTCTCCACTTCCATTATGAACACCTCGTCGTCCATTGTGCGTATCGTAGTGGAGGTGTTGTGATGAAGGAGGGGGGTCTGCTAAATTAGTATATACGCAGGATGGGCCTGGCCCGGATGCTCACCTTTCCACTTCCTGCGAGGGGGGGGCTGCCTGTCCGACCTTACCTTACGGCTGCGCCGCGGCAAAAATAGGATTCATCCTAATTTTAGAGAAGCGCTGCGCCGAGCCGCTTCTGGGACGCGTCTGAGCCGTAACGCGGCGCGTGTGGTGGAATAGCACCCATTGACTAGAGTGGCCGCGATCCTTACGACCGCCGCGGCGCAGCCGTAACGCGGCGCAGACGCTCCTGGTGCGTTTAGGGGGTTAGGCTTCCTGTCAGCTCGTCTGTTGGGAAGATATAAAATATTAGTTTCATGGAAGTCACATCGTCACAAATAAGAGCATTAAGACATACAGTACATAGGCTAAAACAAAACATCTAAAGATATAACCTTGCACTTTGTCTCGTGAACATTTTCATTTTCATTTTCTTTACTTATTTTGCGGTCTTTTCAGCAGTGCCATCTCTAAAACGGCGATACACTACCCATCATTCCCGTCAGCTTACCTCATGGCACGAATCCAGACTCTCCTTTGGAAAACATTGGCCGGGAAACGATGGAACGAGCACGTTTCATGCGAAGACCTGTGGCTGCAACCCGGAGCAAAGCAACAAACCATTGCGTAGCTAACTAGTAGCGCTAGCTTTAGCTAACGTTAGCCAACGAAACGAACTGCCGAGTAAAATTGGAAAACACTGGTAATTAATTGTTCTATAATTTATAAAACTACGGTGTTAAAAATGACCATTTCAAAAATAGAGATTCTAATGGTAAGATATAGATATACAGATACTAAAGAGACTACAGATAGGCTACTAAAGATAGGCAGGTACTTGCTTTCAAGCAGAACACAGGGGAAAACAAATTTAGCGGGAGTGTTTACGTGTGTAGGCGTAATGACGTACAACGGACTCGACCATTTCTGTAGTCCTATTCAGCCACTCGGTAACAACCATCGTTTTTCAGACACGTAAACTCTTCACAAATCACCAATGGGGTCACTGCTGATGTATCTACTGTCGTAGAACAAAACGTGATTTATCTCTTAAATTTGTGTCAACCACAGACCTTATTTCGAGCTATTTTCCAAAACCCTATGGAGAAAATACATTGCTTTTTTGACGAAGGAACCGGAAGTGCTAAAAATGCTAACTTACTTCCGGGTTTTAGGACACGTCACTGCGGTTCTCTATAGAGGATGCTTCCTACGCCCATGTTTTATTCCATGTGTCAAGTCAGGAAAATTGGGTCAAAATGTTATTGCATCAATGATCTGTTAACAATAAAATCACTAAATATATGCCGTAACTATTTTGCTCTAGGCAACTCAAGGGCTCAGGTAATGTGATTACTATATGAATAATTGTCCAAAATAACATAAAATGCATAGGGTTTTTTGTTAAGTGACATACTTTCGTCGCCGGCCGGCCGATACATGCCGCGCATTAAGTGGGCCTGTCTGTCAATTAATCCCCGGGCCACTTTTTCCCCCCAGTCCGCCCCTGGCTGCACCATCATGTTCATATCTGACATAAACCATAAAATTGGCCAAATCTGCAACATAGTCTCGTCCAGCTGGATGGAGTAATAGCTACTACTTTAATGCGCTCAATCAATGTATTTTTAACATCCTCTGCCATCTCTACTATTCTCCGTGACACAGTGTCATTTGAAAGTGACACCAAATGTAACTGTTTGGCAGCCTTCTCGCCACACATGATTTCTGTCATTTCTTTTGCGAGTGGGAGACAACGTTTTTCGCCAATTGTGTGTGGCTTACCGGCTTTTGCAATGCGGAGGCTGGCTCGACACGAGGCTTCCTGGGCCTTGGCTATGGGTGTACAGCTGGATTGGATCGTTGACTTGCACTTATTCAGTAGATCACATTTTCTTGTAAAGAATTCCGCTGGCTTGTCTTGCAGGTGGGCGTGTTTAGTTGTAAGGTGCCGTTGGAGGTGCGATGGTTTCATAGAATTATTACTTAACACTTCACCACAAATCACGCACTGTGGTCTGGGCTCATTATCTGTCCCACTGCAGCTGAATCCAAATTTAATGTAACCCTGGTTGTATTTCCGAACTGGTTTGTGTCTCTTTTTTATGGACTCACTTGTGCTGCTGCTGATGGAGTCACTCGCAGCTACGTT
Organism: Pseudochaenichthys georgianus; assembly: GCF_902827115.2. Lineage (NCBI taxonomy): Eukaryota > Metazoa > Chordata > Actinopteri > Perciformes > Channichthyidae > Pseudochaenichthys > Pseudochaenichthys georgianus. The sequence goes on along the minus strand of NC_047523.1, from coordinate 19,737,187 downwards.
AGCACTGGGCGGCGTTGTGGCTGCGCATATCACTGTTGCGTTGCTGGTGGAGCCTGCGCTTGCGCTCGCTTGACTGTCCTCCTCCTCATTCACTTGTTCCCTTTCGCTGGTAATGTTCTCCTCTGTACCTCTCTTCCATATACCTCCCGTTTTGAGCCACGATTTTAGCATAATTTAGTTTTCTTCTTTCTTTCATAGCTTGCTTGCAACGTTCTAATCTTTCGCGGGTAGTATGGTCGTCATAGCAACGCCAAAAATAAATAAAAACATTTGTTTTCGTTTCTAAATCTAAAAACAACAATAGCCTATAACAGGGGTCGGCAACCTTTTTGATATGAAGTGCCATTTAAAAAATGTTTTGTTATCAGCGTGCTCAATAAGATCAAGAATTATCAACGGGGGGGGGGGGTTGAGGAGCTGCGATCAACGTCTTGCTAGTGCGTTGCATGATGGTTAGTCATTTTGTCCGACTTGCTCTGGAGGCTCGCCCACATGAGACTTTGAAATCTTGCGGGACAAAGACGCCCGCAGCCTTGAGAGCGAGGCGAGTTGGCGCAGTTGCTCTCCACGAGCTGCGGAAGCGAAATGCTTGATGGGAAACGGCTCGCTGGTATCTCGAGCTGAGCGCTCATTGGTGGTTTTTACCACGTGCTGCTGATGAAACTCTCCAATTGGCTGGCAAAAGTTTGTTGTTGTTTTGTGTCAGTTTTACGTCGCCACATCCAGAGCCATAGAGAGATAAGAGTTACGACACTCTTTGATGTCGCCGCCAGCCGGTCACGTGGTTTATGTATGCCGGGATAGTTCAAAACGCACTTCCGTGGCAATGCTTCTCTATGGCAAAAACAGCACAAACATGGTCAAAATAGTCATAGATTAAACCAACGCTGTTATTTTTTAAAGATTGCTTTCATATTTACATGATGTGGTTACACTTTGTATGGATTGGCAGTATTTACAAGTTTCGTTATTTAACGATATTTTGAGGGGAAAGTGTGGTAGCACAAGCAGGCTATGTTGCTGTCACTGTCAGGGCAGTCACGTCCGTAGTATAGTTGCGCTGCGCTGTCATGTTCTTCTATGGGACAGACAGACAGCAGCGATTGCGTTATTGAATGGTAAATATATATATTAAAAAAACACACACACCCAAGTACTTTTTCAGCTGTAATTGCATTATTGCATACTTTTTATTGACAGTTTTGCATTTGGAGAGGCAGGGTGACAACGGAAAGCTTGGTAGCATATTACTTAGATACGTTTTACATTTTTGGAGGGAAACGCTTGTGTTTATGTTAGCATGATCATGTTAAGACTATGAATATCATTTTACCACAACAGTGGATGAACAATTGATATATGTGTTTGAACAAGAACAACAGGAAGAACAAAGTAAAAGGGACGAACAAATGTGTGAACAAGTATTAAGAACAGTGTATGGAAAAAGTGATGTCTGTTAGAACAAAACAAAGTAAAATGAATGAGAAGGAGAACAAAGAGGGTTAGGGTTCAACAGAAAAAGATTAATTCAGCCAAAAAACACAATTTTGATTAATCTAAAGTATAAAACAATCTTCAACACAGACCAAATTAGTGCCCTTGGACAACAACATATATGGTGGGGCAAAGAAACGATAAATTAAATTGAGAGAGAGTGGGAGACTGAAAATTGATACTATGATAAATACTCAAACTATTTACAAAACTATTTACAGAAGCTCCTGTTGAACCATGGTTCAACAGAGCAACAAAAACAGGTTTGTCAACAATAAAAAATAAAAATGACGAGGCCACTTTGCCAAGGGGAGGTGATCCAGCGACGAGACAATAAAGCAATTCATATTAAGTTCTGTTGAGACACCACAGGATATAAAACCTTCCAAGCGATGACCTCTCCTCACCTTTCACCTGTATTTCCTCAGGAGACTCAGGTCCTTCAACGTCTGCAGCACTATGTTGCAGATGTTTTATGACTCGGTGGTCTCCAGTGTGATCTTCTTTGCTGTAGTGTGTTGGGGCAGCGGGGTGAAGACAGCTGATGCCAACAGACTCAACAAGCTCATCAGGAGAGCAGGCTCTGTCCTGGGAGTGGATCAGGAGTCGTTGGCAGTGGTGTCGGAGGGGAGAATGCTGAGGAAACTCCTCGGCATTCTGGACAATGGGTCTCACCCCCTGCATGCCACGCTGGTTTCCTACCGGAGCACTTTCAGCCACAGACTGAGATCACCGAAGACCACCACACAGCGCCACAGGAGGTCTTTCCTCCCAGTGGCAATCAAACTTTTTAACTCTTCACCCCTAAGTAAAGGGCACTGAGTTCTTACACACCAACACTATGTGCAATATACATATCAATATACATATCAATATAATTAACATCATTGCAATACACTCGCTGCTATATATATATATATATATATATATATATATAACTATGTACAATATTATATTATTATTAGTATTATTATTAATAATGCTATGATGACGTGCAATTACGTAACTGCCACGATACGTTTTAATTGTTGCACTGCTAGCTACTGAAATACTGCTAATAATGATTGCATTGATTGTGTGACCATCTATGTTTCTATGTTTCATGTTGTCTGTGGATGTTTGATTGCTCTTTTCTTCTGCTGTGTTTATTGTATTTTGTTACTCTGGCACAACAATTTCCTTCGGGATGAATAAAGTCTTATCTTATCTTATCTCTGCCTGAAATCAGGACCACTCAGAGGAGAATGCAGCTCAAACTGGAGTCAGGAGTGTGAATAACACATTGTGGCCAAAACAAATTGTTGCTTACCAATAAGTGGCTGAACAATGGACACCAAAAAGTGAAAAACAGAAGCATAATTGTGCGAACAACAATTGTGGGTGGTGGGGGGGGCATTTCACAAATATTTACAAAAAAGCAACTATTTATAAAAAAGCAATACTATTACAAAAAAGGGTTAGGAACTATTTACAAAAAAGCAATACAGAACTCTAGGGCATCCAGGGGCCTAACCATTTTGAAAAAAACAAGAAGGTTCCTTTGTGAAAGGGACATCCTCTTCATCTGTTTCCTGGGCCCTAAGAAGGAGAGCAAGAATAGGAACAGTGGTGAATAAGGGGAGAGAATACAGTTGGGAGCAGACTGAACAGAGGACATAGCAATATTCATGTTAAAATGTTTGCACAATAAATATTATGGCACTTTCGTTTATATTGCATTTTAATAGATCAGTTGTCATACCATGGTTGGATGTGCGAATTTGGATGCTCTGATCGATCCGAGAAGGGGTTCCGGATGTATGGCTTCCGGATGTATGGCTTCCCTAAGGACGTAGAGCGAAGGAAGAGATGGATGGCAATGGTCAACAGACAAAACCTGTGTCTGAAAGAAGACAACAACAGCAGAAAACTCTGTCATGTAAGTAATGTTCACAGAGGTGACATGACTTATTAACATTTTAAAGGGCATCATATTTCCAAGTGTAGAGAATTATTATTACTATCGCCAGTGCATACTGGCAGTTACGTGGAGGATGGATCAGACCACTTGGCAGACTTCCTGGACACGCAGAACAGCAGCTGCAGTCCTCCTGACGTTCTGAGAGTGGAGCAGCTAGTAGACCTGACAACACCACCTGACATCACTAAAACCGAGTCCTGTGTGCACCACCTTGCAGGATACATCGTGAAAAGGGTCATCAGCTTCTCACTTTGTGACAAATGCCAGTGTGCCCTAGTGAAAAATGTCAGTGATGGTGAAAATGAGAGAGCTGGTCTGCTGGTATTAAAATAATTTAAAAGGGGTGCACTTTACCGTCCATCAGATGAGGTTTTCACCCTTGTTCAGAACGTGGAGCAGCTGTTCCGTGTGAGAATGAGCGATTCCCTCATGGAGTCCTCAAATGCAGTGTCACAGCTGGAACAAGAAGCCATGTTGCTGGACAGCAACCTGCCCTCATGCCATGACCTGAAGAAAAAAACCTCTCAACATACATCAGGCTGAGGTTAAGGATTGCATCAAAGTGCATCAGGGCTGAGAGGAAGGATAAACATAAAGGGTATCTTGGCAGCAAGAGTCAGAGTAAGAAGGCAAAGAAGACCCAACAGACCTCTGCACCGAAGGTCATAACATCTAGGCCACTGCCAAACACCTTACTCGTTGCCATCGATGTACTTGGCATCTCCATTCCCGGTCCTCCGTCAGCAGCCTCCAGCCTCCTCTTCCTTCAGCAGCAGCAGCCTCCAGCAGCAGTACCCTCCTTCAGCAGCAGCCCCCTCCTTCAGCAGCAGCAGCCTCCGCCAGCAGCAGCAGCAGCAACAGCCATATGAGGCTGACATATGAGGCTGAATTAAAAAAAGTGCTAATTATTCTTTTTTTAAGTGTTTATTTTGTTAAAAATAAACATTTTGGATGCATGACCATGTTTTAGGCTCATCCTTCATTCACTGCTGTAGAGTAGCCTATTCAGTAGGCTATTATTTGTTTAAGACTGAATAATACCTTTGAAGAACAATCATTAAACTAGTGTGTATATTACAATACAAAGGAATCTATCCTAGCATGCCATCAAGCATTAAAAAGTAGCGCTAGTTGTACAGTACAGATGAGTTAACACGGAACAGTACAACAAAAAACTAAGTACAGTCAACATGTCACATAATGAAATGTTAGTATATCCCAAAATGCAATGAAATATTAAATGAAATATTTATCACAGACGCCACCTCATTTCTACTAGTGCTAGCAGTTAAGTCATATCATACAGAAAAAGCCGACTAAGGATGGTTGACACGGTCAGGTTCAGCAGATAAAAACCAAAATAACAATAAAAACACATAATCAATCTAATCCTGCTTGTTAGTTACCCAGCATCATTGATATATAAGCTGCTAGCGATTCATTACTGAAATCTTACCTTCAAAGCTGACGAAGTCGCGCTAGCTAACTAGCAGGCAATGCTAGCAAAATTGGTTGTAACAACCAAGATAAAATATAGATAATGACGCTGTGCATATACAAATGAAGACCAGTATAAGCATCATAAAGGGCCTCTGATACAATATAGACAGTTGACAATTCAAAAGAGTTCGATATTTCAGCAACTTACCTCTGGAACTATTCGACGTGCCGTAATGTAAGTGAATGAGGTCCAACGCCCAAATGACAATATTTTGAACTATTTCGATGTCCATACCCCGGAAGTAGGCGCCGCCATTTTTTTCAACGGAGGTCTATGGGAGTGTCGTAACTCTTATCTCTCTATGGCTCTGGCCACAACCATTCCCATTTTTCATCATTGTTCCACAATGTTTATCATCATGAAATTAATATCTATATATTTTATACTATACTGCTTACCGTTTTCATACTTTATATATCTTAGCATATTCATACACACTGTTCATACTGCTCACAGGCTGATATCTAGTGTATTCATACCCCACTGTTTATTCATCATTCAATTCATTCTATATGTTATTCTGTAGATTGTGTACATTACTTTCCATTTCACTGCTTGTTGCACCTGGTTAGAAGCTAAACTGCATTTCGTTCTCTCAGTACCTGTAATATGTGCAATAACAATAAAGTTTAATCTAATCTTGAGCAGGAACAAATGTATTTACTTAGTACATATCTGACATTAACGATTAAACACATTTGTGCATTCTTTATAAATGCAAACCGAGTCAAGCCGACTCCGGAGGTGGCGGTATGCACCTTAAAGTTGTTTGCAATCCGCCAAAAAACCGAGAGAAGAAGAAGAAGATGAAGAAGCCGTCTCCGCAACACACTCTCACTCCCTAAGCGTCCAATAGCGACGTTTGGTCAGTGTCCGTGGCGTCCAATTGTGACGCTCCTAGGCTCCTTTAGCGTCATAAAGAGACGCAAATAGCTTTCAACTGATTGCAATGTATTCCCATCTGCGTCGGGATTTGACGCTCATGGAAGCACGGCATTCGTTTATGTCGGCTGCCCTTAAAGGTAATGTGATCGTCCATTCCCAGGAGTAAAGGATGGCAGAAGACACTACACTACCCAGAATCCCCAGCTATCGTTTGGACTACACCATGTGCTCTTGACAAACCCCGTGATAGTCCTCAAGCTCTGTGATTGGAGAGTGTGCTCCGAGGGTTAAGCCGATTCTCGAACAGCACTTGAAATGGGATGGAACCACGGCAGACTGTCCAAAACTGGATTTGAACGGGTCTATCTATAAGAGTATAATACATTATGTATAATATCAGTTAAAATAAGTGCTTCAACATAGTTAACATTGCTGGAGGTATGCACAAATATTGATAGATGTCTTGTAATGCACTATTGAGGAACCTGCAACCCAAGTTTTTCATTCAGTGCAGAACTACACCACAGTTGTGTAGGCCTATATGATATGTCAATAAACCTTAGAAAATCTTGAAATCTTGAAAGGGATGTGCAAAATAGTCATTACATACAGTCTTTAATTAACAATTAGTAGAGAATAACGAGTAATGAATATACTTTATAGGGATCGTATTAATATCTAATAATAAAAATATTGAAATTCAATAACATGCTTTAACCACCAGGTGTCTCTTTATATCAACTGTGCACCTTTATGGTGTAAATACAGCCTATCTACCAATTGGATCAAATATAAAAGTGAGCCGAATTAGTGTTGATACTGCAAGGAGACGCATTGTGTGAAAAGAAATGTAAGATGTTGTTTAATGGCTGATATATTTATGATCCACGTCACGTTTTCAGTTCCTCATGTTTGTCTTCTCATCAGGGCTCTATAAATACAGAACTACGGCAGATATGTAATATGGCCGAACCGTGTATTACAATGCCGTTATGTGATGACTTTCAAAGAGAAAAGCAAGCACACTCGGAATAAGGTATTATTATTATTTCGGTCTGTTTCCGGTATTTGTTAATGACGGTGTGCTCTGAGATGTGAGACTGGAATTGCACAGGGGGGAAATAACGTAGGCTATATTTAGATGCGGATTTTGTTAAACTAATATGTTTAGGCTGTGGACCAACACTATACATTGACGGGGAAGGGGGTAGCAATACAGATAACACCATTAAACAGTTACACAACATAACAGAAATAATATCGATAGCAGCGTCCCTAGCAACCACCTTGGTAACAATGAAAACGTCGCGATTTCCTGAAGTAATCTTCGTAATAACTAGCAAACTAAAGATCATGTACATCTACTGCACACATAATCTGAAATAACAACTCATATTTCTCGCATCAAATGAGATTCTGGGTAGTGTAGTGTCTTCTGCCATCCTTTACTCAGAAAACATATTTGTTTCTCCGAATCGAAGGGGAAAAATACAAAAGCATTGTACACAATTTAAACCAATCATTGTTGTGTAATTAACAAGGATAATCTGGTGTTTTTTAGTCGATGAGTAGTGCAGATATCACTGTAAAATCAATCGACAGTAAGAGGAGTACTTACTTCCGGGTGTAAGATTCTCCGTTATCCAATGGGAATGGATGCTCACATTGCCTTTAAGGGCAGCCGGCATAAACGAATGCCGTGCTTCCATGAGCGTCAAATCCCGACGCAGATGGGAATACATTGCAATCAGTTGAAAGCTATTTGCGTCCCTTTATGACGCTGAAGGAGCCTAGGAGCGTCACAATTGGACGCCACGGACACTGACCAAACGTCGCAATTGGACGCTTAGGGTGTTAGTGTGTTGGCCGACGCCACTCCACCTGCACCTGCACCTAAGCAACAGCGGCTGGATTTTAACCAAGGGACTGCTAGCCAGGGAAAAGTCGATAAAGCCATTGCACGGTATGTTGTAGAACACATGCAGGCTATCGCTACAGTGGAGTCACCCGCTTTCAGGGAGCTAGTTAGCATGATAGCATGTCCGGGCGGCACACGGCATATGGGACGGAAAACTTTTTCCAACTACCTGGAGAAAGAATATACAAAAATGTAAAGCCAGCTAATATCGATGCAATCAAGATTGCATATAATGCATGTCAAGTTGATCAACAGATTGTATTATTCTCCAATGCAATAACAGTACTGAAATGAAGGCTATAAGGGCATTAATATAATGGGAGCCCTTTTTTAAGTAACTAAAACGTTACCTTTCACAGTAACGCATTACTTTTTGGTGTAAGTAATCAGTAAAGTAACTGAGTTACTTTTGAAATGAAGTAACTAGTAATGGTAACTAGTTACTGGTTTTCAGTAACTAGCACAACACTGCTTACGTACAGTACTCAAGTTGTAAAAAAAAATCAGGGGGGATGGTGGATTTTATGGGGACATAATTTGTGCTGATAACCCGCCGAGGGTGGGAGACCGACCAGCATAAAGATAATTATTATACTCCTAAAACAACATGCATATTATGGATGTTCATATACTCCTTTCATTGCTCTTGACCAAGGCACCTCAGAATTAGAGTCGGTCCCCGGGCTGCCATGGCACCACTAACATTTAGGGTCAAATGCAGAGGACAATTAGTGCAAAATCTTTTTTTCACTTTAATTTAAAGGGGGGGAGGGGATACAAAAATGTGGTTATAATGGAAGTCTATGGTACAAATCTTGTAGGTTAACAGTCCCTCATTTATTATTTAGATGGATCAACTGATTATACTAATAATAAAGTCAAAATAGTTTTTAGAATATTGAATTATAGTGTATTTTTTCAAAAAAGCAGTTACTGGTATACGATCAAAACTGGTATCTAAAGGGTTACATTTTTATCGTAATTAATTAAATCATTATGAAAAATTTGAGGTAAAAAATTAGAAAAATATTGATCCGTCATAATTTTATTGCAGTTCAAATACAAATATTTTATGTTAACATTCCTAATGTTACTTTTTTAACAGGGCATTAAGTGCAAATTGAAATTGTTTACAAAATATGAAAATATATTAAAAGATTATACAGATAATACAAAATAGGACCAATGTTGTCAATGGCTGCCTACTCCACTCTCCCCCATCTCATAGAAGTTTCCAAAGATTTTCATAATCATGCTTTTTGTTCTCAATTTTTCCGGGACTTGCTTTCGGATTGTTAGCTAAGCAATGGTCTGAAGTTCTGAACTTGTTGTTGGACACACTTGATGAAAAGCAAGGCTGACATGCTTTTTACCTCTAGGGAGCTTCTAGTTGTGGTTAAAATGTTCATCTGACTAAACCAACCTGATCTCACCAGAATGCGTGACTCCACCACGACTCCTTAACACCACAATGCGTGGTAGAGTCACGAACTTTGTTACATTTACGTGTCGGCACCACGCAAACAACCCCAATGTAAAGTGAATGAGGCTCCTTTGTCGTGGTGCACACGCATTTCTACAACGTCCCGCAGTGAGCTTTTATTCTATAAAACGTTTTTTAAATCTACTTTATAGCTTGTAGTAACTCACGGGAGGCTTCTTTTATTTTATTTGTATTCATAATTATTTAAATTTTTCGTCAGAATGTAAAAATTACATTAGTTACGAATTTGTGTTCTCAAAAAACAGTGCGTAATGTGTGTAATGCAACTGTGATTTTTATTAAATGAGTTAGTTTTTAAGGAAGGCCAGAGCTTCAGCTGTGTCAAATAGATTGTTCCCTTTAGTTAACGTTATTTAAAAGATAATGATCATGTCCCCTGTATTGTATTACGAGTGTCCATTCCCATTGGATAACGGATAATTTTACACCCGGAAGTAAGTAGCCTATTCTCCTTACTGTCGATTGATTTACAGTGATATCTGCACTACTCATCGACTAAAAAACACCAAATTGTCCTTGTTAATTACACAACATTGATTGGTTTGAATTGTGTACAATGTTTTTGTATTTTCCCCCTTCGATTCGGAGAAACAAATACTTTTTCGCAGTTTTAGGATGGCCGAAGACACTACACTACCCAGAATCCTCAGCTATCGTTTGGGACTACACCATGTGCTTAGCTTGACAAACCCCGTGATCAGTCCTCAAGCTCTTTGATTGGTTGACCTCCAACTGCATCCCATATGAAAAAAAAACGTTTCGTAAAAGAGAAAATCATACTTTATTCAGCAGTGCTTGCTTTACTCTTTGAAAGTCATCACATGAATGCATTGCAGGCCCGGTTCCAGAACAAAATGACTCAGGGTGCATCTGAGATTAGAGAGGGTGCAGTGGTAAAGTGATATTTTTATAAGTGGGGAGTGGACCTAACACCCTCTAGGGGGGTCCTCACCTCCCCTGGGGGGGGGGGGGGGGGTCCGGGGGCATGCTCCCCCGGGAAGATTTGTTTTTTAATATTGAAGTTAAAACCATCAATCTGGTGCACTTTGAGAGCAACATTAAGAGACGTATGGATCTATGTGCTCTTTGTTTGATTATGCCTTCCCAGTCCCTTATCACGTAGCCTATAAGAGCATGGCGCCAGTTGTTGTAGCCGCAATGTCCCCATGATCTGAACTGTTATTACCTGCAGTAGATGCAGTGTTACTGCTGGCGATAAGGGCTGGTTGTTTTAACCATTTTCTGATGTCCATCATTGACTGCTGTGTAAGCACCTTGCAGATGATGAATGTGCAGCGGCACAGGTCACGCACACCTGACATAATAACGTTACTTACCGTTTAAATTGACCAAATAAATGCAGCAGACAATGTTATTCAACCACAATTACAATTTATTTTATTTCAACTATATTCTTCTTCTTATTATTATTATTATTATTATTATTATTATTATTATTATTATTATTATTATTATTATTACTACTATTGTTATTAATAGTAGGCAAAATGTAATATTTTTCACTTTTCATTTTTTTACTTTTCATTTTTCAAATGAGGGTGCATAACGACTCAACTGAGGGTGCAATGCACCCTTATGCACCCCCGTAGAACCGGGCCTGATGCATTGTAATAAATGGTTTGGCTGCATTAAATATTACACATCTGTCGTAGTTCTTTATTTATCTCCAGAGATCGGGCATCAGAATAGACCGGAAACTATTCTTTTACCGTTCTGTTTTAATTTCACAATAAAGTTAGTAGTAATATTTTGTTTTGATATTATTGTTTTTTTTAACTACTAGACCTCTGGGTCATGTTAAGACCATCTTTTTTTTGTTGCAATGCGTTTTTTCCATCGCTTTTGTGTTACAAATATCAAAACAATAACAAAATAATATTCGTCGTAAACTAAACCGGAAACAGCAGTATATTTTATTTTGTTAACACTGTAAACTTGACAGCCTTTTAACCTATGCTTTTAACCCAAACCACCTACTGGTTAAAGCACGTTATTACACGTTTAGAGTAATTGCAATGCAGGAAGATTGTGTTGCTTTTTAATGACTGTTTAAAATTCCTTTTTCTTAATGTCTTTCATTTTTGTAAAGCACTTTTGAATGTGTTATATTTTATGAAAACATTTAAATATTAAGAGTACATACAAAATAGTGGGAAAGTAGAAGGTCAATTATATAAATATAGAATAGAAAATATCAAAAAGATACTCAAATGATATCTAGAGTAAAACAGTTTAGTGCCTGATAGGAGGATGTGCTAACTAATAAGGCTTTATTTAAAGAAATGTGCAGAATACGACAGTGTAATGGTGGAAGTATACACACATTGATAGATGTCTTGTAATGCACTGTTGAGGAACCTGTGACCCAAGTTTTTCATTCATTGCATAACTACACTGTTGTGTATATGATATGTCAATAAACCTTAGAAAATCTTGAAATCTTGAAAGGGATGTGCAAAATAGCAATTATATACAGTCTTTAATGAACTATTAGAGAATAACGAGTAATGAATATGCTTTAAATGGATCTGCAGATAAATATTTAGTCTTCTCAAGCACCAACTATCAAATATCTCTCCTGATTGTTGGCACTTGACAATCACCTTCACTGAATTTCATTCAGGTGTAACTAAAGTCTGATTTTTAGGGTTGTTTATATTTCACATCATTAATCCAAATCTGTAAAGTAACTAAAATAAATGTAGTGGAGTAAAAATACCAGGTTAACCTTAAAGAAAGCCCTCAGGATTATAAAAGACCCCATCACCCCAGCCACAAACTGTTCTGTCTGCTGCAGTCTGGCAGGCGGTACCACAGCATCCGGACTAAAACCACCAGACACAGAGACAGCTTCATCCCATAGGCTATACGATTATTAAACACCTGAACTTAGAAATAACATTCATCTGGCTGCTACTTAGAAATTATTTATCTAATATATCATATTCCAATCACTTGTATATAGACTCTTATTGCACTATTTCACTATTTTTTCTGTGTATCTGTTTTATTGCGTATCACTGTTGGAGGAGCCTGTGACCTAAGGGGGGGGGGGGGGGGGGGGGGGGGGTGGTAGGACACGTTCGATTCCTGTTTTGAATAGTGTGCCGTGGATGGGTTTCATTCCATTTCCATTCCGTCCTTTTGGACGCTCTGTGTAAACTTCGCGCATCCAATCACAGAGGTTGAGGACTGATCACGGGGTTTGTCAAGCTAAGCACATGGTGTAGTCCCAAACGATAGCTGAGGATTCTGGGTAGTGTAGTGTCTTCGGCCATCCTAAAACTGCGAAAAAATATTTGTTTCTCCGAATCGAAGGGGGAAAATACAAAAGCATTGTACACAATTCAAACCAATCAATGTTGTGTAATTAACAAGGACAATTTGGTGTTTTTTAGTCGATGAGTAGTGCAGATATCACTGTAAAATCAATCGACAGTAAGGAGAATAGGCTACTTACTTCCGGGTGTAAAATTCTCCGTTATCCAATGGGATTGGACGCTCGTAATACAATACAGGGGACATGATCATTATCTTTTAAATAACGTTAACTGAAGGAAACAATCTATTTGACACAGCTGAAGCTCTGGCCTTCCTTAAAAACTAACTAATTTAATAAAAATCACAGTTGCATTACACACAATGCACTGTTTTTTGAGAACACAAATTCGTAACTAATGTAATTTTTACATTCTGACGAAAAATAAAAATAATTATGAATACAAATAAAATAAAAGAAGCCTCCCGTGAGTTACTACAAGCTATAAAGTAGATTTAAGAAACGTTGTATAGAATAAAAGCTCACTGCGGGACGTTGTAGAAATGCGTGTGTGCACCACGACAAAGGAGCCTCATTCACTTTACATTGGGGTTGTTTGCGTGGTGCCGACACGTAAATGTAACAAAGTTCGTGACTCCACCACGCATTGTGGTGTTAAGGAGTCGTGGTGGAGTCACGCATTCTGGTGAGATCAGGTTGGACTAAACCCACGTGTACACTCAGCTGTGGAGATGACCAGAGTGTTCACTGCTTGAAGGAGGGGTGTCAGCTCTTCTGGTGCTGGTGGTATCATTTCATCAACAGTTTTGAGTCTTACCAGCTAGCTAACACGAGAGAAACGTAGCTAAACTCCAAACTAAGTTGTTATTGCTGCTTATGTCCATAGATTCCACCTTTGGTGCTTAAAGTAATGAGTAATGATTAAGATTACTGACTCTTGACTTACCTGAAATGTTATTTTTAGTATTTTTAAATATGAAGTCCCTCAGATCGCGTTGTCCTCCTGGTCGCTTGGCCATTGTGATGACCGTTACCTGCGCTAGTGCTGCCATGCAGCTTCTGGCATCGATCAAACCGGCGCATCACGGCGCTCTGGCGCCCTCTAGGGCACTCGCATAGTATAGCGTCAGTGACTTGGTAAAAATGTCATTGCGTTTGTGCGTGCTCACTCGCCCACAGTATTTTACTCAAAATGCGCAAAATTAATGTTGAAATAGCAGTAATACCAGTGCCACGTTCATAACATTACATAAAGGGATGGAAAGGGGGAATGGCAGTTTTAGAAGGGGGATGATTTTGACCGTTTTATTTCGAGTACTGCTTACGTAACCCCAGGTCTCAGAGTAACATGTAGTGAGATGTCTCACTATGGGATGCGCCTCATCGCGGAGCAAACAGAAGCATCAATCTCATTACGCCAATCCTGATTGGCTGGTAATCTTGAGGTCAGCGTCAGGGAATCCACCCCCTATAAGTAGCTTGCGCTACGTCGCATGCGTCATTCAAAATAAGCACCTCTTCTCGCTTCACCATAGCAAGGAGGGCCGTCTGGTGAGACATCTCACTACATGTTACTCTGAGACTGGGGTTACGTAAGTAACCTATAGTTCACATTCATAACACTCCGTTCGATGTCTCACTATGGGATATTGTAGCTCCCGTATTGCCAGACGAGCTTATCTCGAAATTCACCAAACCAACCAGAACTTAACAGGTAGAGCTCTGACTCAACAAGGTGCCCAGCACTGCTCGAGCCACGCTTGGAGCGGAGACGTCTAGCCTGTAAAAGCTGACAAAAGTGAGCGGCGAGGACCAGCTCGCTGCTGCACAAATGTCTTGGATGGAAACACCCTTGAACAAAGCCCAGGATGTAGCCAGACCACGAGTCGAATGAGCACGCAGACCCGAAGGTGCCTGCAAACCCTGACTCGTATAGGCCAAAGCAATTGCCTCCACAATCCAGTGGGTGAGCCGTTGCTTAGTAACAGGCTTGCCCTTCTGAGGGTTAGCCCAGGACACAAAGAGTTGGTCATTATGACGAAACTCTTTTGATCTGTCCATATAGGTGCGTAAAGCACGGACTGGACACAGCAAATCCGGCTGCTGTTCCCCGGAGGAACACAGCGGCGGAGGAAATGCCTCAATGTCAATTGGGGAACATGAACCAACCACCTTAGGTATAAAGGCAGGGTTCGGCTTTAACAACACTCTCGTTTGCCCTGGGGCGAACTGAGTGCATGAAGGATGTACAGATAGCGCATGAATGTCACTGACTCGCTTGGCGGATGCCAGGGCCAGTAACAGCACTGTCTTGAGTGACAAGTGCTTCATGTCAGCTTCTTCAAGGGGTTCAAATGGGGTTAGAGTGAGCCATCTAAAACCACTGCCAAGTCCCATAAGGGAACCAGTGACCTGGAAACAGGGAGGAGCCTGCTTGGTAAAGCGTGGGGCTCCGTTCTCGCGTCTCTTGCCGCCACCGGGTCCCAGCCTGACACGGCGCGGGACTCCGGTTCCGCAGCTGCCGCTGTTGATGAGCCCCAGACCGACACAGTGCTGGGCTCAATCTCTGCGGCGGACGCCCCCGCGTCTTGATTGCCAGCCAGCAAATCAGCGGACATGAGGGGGTCCTGTCCCGACAAGCTAGCTTGGCGTGCTAACCGTCGGCGGAGGCTCTTTACGGTGAAGCGGGCACAATGCCCGCACGAGCCGGGGTTGTCAATAGCCTCCTGGGCGTGTTCCAGCCCGAGGCAGGACGAGCAGACCTGGTGTGAGTCTGTGCCTGATATTTTCAACCCGCAGCCGCAGAACCGAGCCTCCGTGTCCCTGAGTCCTCTGGTGTGAGAGAGAGAGGCGTCCATCTTGTTCGCCGCGTGGTGTGGAGATGACCCGCTCGTAACAGGTACGTTGTCGAGAAAAAAAATAATTCTTTCAACCTGTCCTTAATCCGGAGAAAACAGGACGGCGTAGATTTTTTCTCAAAGAATATTAACTGGTGTGTTAATATTCTTTAATCTTTTCCTCCTCTGTGAGAGAAAAAGAAAAAACGTCCTCGCTACCGTGGTGTCGGTAGTGAGGGAAAGCAAGCTAGCAACAGGTGTGTTATTAGCTTGAAAAAATCAAATCCTTACCATAATTTCCGAGGAAAGAAACGGCGAGGTTGATTGTAATACTAACTGGTGTGTTAGCATTAACAGTCTTCTTGCGAAGCAGAAGAGTAGCCGGCGAGCGCCCGTCGACCAAAAGTTAGCTTTGGGTTCAGTCTGTGGACTGTTAAGCTAGCCCGGTTACCATCGAGATGTGCTCTGAAGCGAGAAGAGGTGTTTGAATGACGCATGCGACGTAGCGCAAGCTACTTATAGGGGGTGGATTCCCTGACGCTGACGTCAAGATCACCAGCCAATCAGGATTGGCGTAATGAGATTGATGCTTCTGTTTGCTCCGCGATGAGGCGCATCCCATCGTGAGACATCGAACGGAGTGTTATGAATGAGAACGTGTGTATGTTTCTGGAAGTGAAACGAGGAAGCAGAAAAACAGAGGTCTGTGATGTAACAGAAGAACAGCTAAATAAATACAACGGCCTCCCAAGAAGAGCTCGCCTCTCTCCAGTCATTTAAGCTAAAGTTGGTTATTGAACCTGACGCTTGTTGCTTCTGCCCTCCTCGACTACGGTCTGGGAGCCGACAGGAAAGTTCAACACACAGATGGCCAGTCCGCCCATTTGTAGCATATTATTTCGATGAGAGATGAGCAGATCACCACTGGGCTTTCAACTAAAGACACAGCCACGCAAAAACTGCGGCATTTGTACAGCTCCTTATGGGTACTGCAATTAGTGAAGTGCTTTCCTCTGTGGTAAAACGATCAGCACTGCACCACGGAGGAAAGCGGCAGAAAGTCACCTGGAGAGAGAACGGGGCTGCGTTGCGTGCATGGCTTCCTTCTGCAGGTAACGGGGAGACGTTACCTGCAGAAGGAATGAAAAAAAAAAAATTAATTATTGTTTTTTTTATCCATCCATCAATCCATCTTCTCCCGCTTATCCGTGGTCGGGTCGCGGGGGTAGCAGTTCCAGCAGAGAGCCCCAAACTTTCTTTTCCTTGGCGACATCAACCAGCTCTGACTGGGAGATCCCAAGGCGCTCCCAGGCCAGCAAAGAGATATAATCCCTCCACCTGGTCCTAGGTCTACCCCTTGGTCTCTTCCCAGCTGGACGTGCCTGGAACACCTCCCTAGGGAGGCGCCCAGGTGGCATCCTAACTAGGTGCCCGAACCACCTCAACTGGCTCCTTTCGACGCGAAGGAGGAGCGGCTCATCTCTGAGTCCTTCCCGGATGACCGAACTTCTCACCTTATCCCTAAGGGAGACACCAGCCACCCTGCGGAGAAAACCCATCTCGGCCGCTTGTATCCGCGATCTCGTTCTTTCGGTCATGACCCATCCTTCATGACTATGGGTGAGGGTAGGAAGGACAATTGCCCGGTAGACAGAGAGCTTTGCCTTCTGGCTCAGCTCCCTTTTCGTCACAACGGTGCGGTAAAGCGACTGCAGTACCGCTCCTGCTGCTCCGATTCTCCAGCCCATCTCACGCTCCATTGTTCCCTCACTCGAGAACAAGACCCCGAGATACTTGAACTCCTTCACTTGGGGTAAGGACTCATTCCCTACATGGAGTGGACAGTCCGTCGGTTTCCTGCTGAGAACCATGGCCTCAGATTTGGAGGTGCTGATCCTCATCCCAGCCGCTTCACACTCAGTTGCGAACCGATCCAGTGAGTGCTGAAGGTCGCAGACCGATGAAGCCATTAGAACCACATCATCTGCAAAAAGCAGTGGTGCAATCCTTAGTCCACCGAACTGCAGACCCCCTCCCCCATGACTACGCCTCGAAATCCGATCCATGTATATTACAAACAGGATTGGTGACAAAGCGCAGCCCTGGCGGAGGCCAACCCTCACCAGAAATGGGTCCGACTTACTGCCGAGGACCCGGACACAGCTCTCGCTTTGGGAGTACAGAGATTGGATGGCCCTGAGTAGAGACCCCCTCACCCCATACTCCCGCAGCACCTCCCACAGTAACTCCCTGGGAATTCGGTTATACGCCTTCTCCAAGTCTACAAAACACATGTAGACCGGATAAGCGTACTCCCAGGCCCCCTCCAGGATCCTTGCGAGAGTAAAAAGCTGATCCGTCGTTCCACGACCAGGACGGAATCCGCATTGTTCCTCCTCAATCTGAGGTTCGACAATCGGCCTGACCCTCCTTTCGAGTAACTTAGAGATGCCTCTGTAATTGGCACACACCCTCTGATCCCCCTTTTTAAAAAGGGGAACCACCACCCCGGTCTGCCACTCCTTCAGTACTGTTTCCGACTTCCACGCAATGTTGACGAGACGTGTCAACCATGACAGTCCCTCAACACCCAGAGCCTTCATCATTTCTGGGAGGATCTCATCCACCCCCGGGGCTTTGCCACTGTGGAGTTGTTTAACGACCTCAGTGACCTCCCCCCGGGAGATTGGTGTTGATCCCCCGTCATACTCCAGCTCTGCCTCTAACATAGAGGGCGGAGTTGTCGGGTTCAGGAGTTCCTCAAAGTGTTCCTTCCAACGCCCTAACACTCCATCAGTTGAGGTCAACAACGTCCCATCCTTACTGTACACAGCTTGGATGGTTCCCTGCTTCCCACTCCTGATGTGTCGGACAGTTTTCCAGAACAACTTTGGTGCCGCCCGAAAGTCCTTCTCCATGTCTTCTCCGAACTTCTCCCACGCCCGCTGCTTTGCCTCGGCCACGGATGAGGCTGCTGCCCTTCGGGCCTGTCGGTACCTTGCAACTGCTTCGGGAGTCCCCCGGGATAACAAATCCCTGAAGGCCTCCTTCTTCAGTCGGACGGCTTCCCTGACCACCGGTGTCCACCAGGAGGTTCGAGGGTTACCGCCCCTTGAGGCACCTAGGACCTTGAGACCACAGCTCCCCGCCACGGCTTCGGCAATAGAGGCTTTGAACACCGACCACTCTGGTTCAATGTCCCCAACCTCCACAGGAATGCCTGAAAAGCTCCGCCGGAGGTGTGAGTTGAAGGCCTCCTGAACTTGGGCCTCCTCCAGACGTTCCCAGTTCACCTGAACTACACATTTGGGCTTACCAGGTCTATCCAGAGGCTTCCCCCGCTACTCGACCCAACTCACCACCAGATGGTGATCAGTTGACAATTCCGCCCCTCTCTTTACCCGAGTGTCCAAAACATACGGCCTCAGGTCCGATGATACGATAACGAAATCGATCATGGACCTTCTGCCTAGGGTGCTCTGGTACCACATACACTTATGAGCATCCTTATGTTCGAACATGGTGTTTGTTATGGCCAATCCACGACAAGCACAGAAGTCCAGTAACAAACCACCACTCCGGTTCAGATCAGGGGGGCCGTTCCTCCCAATCACGCCCCTCCAAGTGTCTCCATCATTGCCCACATGTGCGTTGAAGTCTCCCAGCAAGACTAAAGAGTCCCCTTCAGGAGCCCCATACAGGACTCTTTCCAGGGTCTCCAAGAAGGCCGTATACTCTGAACTGCTGTTGGGTGCATAAGCACACACAACAGTCAGAGTTTTCCCCCCCATAACCCGCAGGCGTAGGGAGGCGACCCTCTCGTCCACAGGGGTAAACTCCAACAACGAAACACCCAACCGGGGACTTGTGAGTATCCCCACACCCGCCCGGCGCCTCACACCTTGAGCAACTCCGGAGAAGAATATAGTCCAACCCCTATCCAGAAGTAAGGTTCCAGAGCCGACGCTGTGTGTAGAGGTGAGCCCAACCAGATCCAACTGGTAACGCTCCACCTCCCGCACAAGCTCCGGCTCCTTCCCCCCCAGAGAGGTGACGTTCCACGTCCCCAAAGCCAGCTTCTGCCGCCCGGGTCTGGTCCGTCGAGACCCTCCGCTTACACTGCCACCCTTCTGGCAGCGCACCCGACCCCATTGCGGTTTCCCGTAGGTGGTGGGCCCGCGGGACGGAGAAGCGGAGGTGTTGCCCTCGTTGCTTTTTCGGGCTGGGCCCGGCCGGGCTCCGTGGCAAGCCCGGCCACCAGACGCTCGCCGACGAGTCCTCCTTCTGGGCCTGGCTCCAGAAAGGGACCCCGGGCTTCCTCCTGACTGCCACTGTGTTTTGTTTTGTTGTTTTTGTTGTTTTTCTTAGTCTGTTGTCTACCTGCCCCAGTCTATCTACCCCCCCATATTGTAAAGCGTCTTTGGGTACTATAAAAGCGCTATATAAATCCAATATATTATTATTATTATTATCCTCACTTCTTGTTCTTGTTTCTTTCATGAGGTCTTTTGAACCAATTAGTCTGGCCCCTTGCCTGAGACCAATTTGCCATGGGAGACCCTACCAGGAACACAAGGTTCCAGACAACACAGCCCCCAGGTTCATCAGGGCACACAAACCTCTCTACCACGGTAAGGTGCTGGTTCTTCAGAGAGGTGTTTTTTTATATGTTTTAATATTTCAGATTCCTCCGCGTACCACCTAGCGGGAGCTCGCGTACCACAGGTTGAGAACCACTGTGATAGAGGATACAGACTGTGCCAATATGGCTGTAGACACTGTCTCGTTTACCAGCTTTTTCCTTTCTCTCCTGTTTAATGAGAACATACTCAATTTACTGCAGATTAAAAAAATGCCAATAGAGTGCCACAGTGACGTGTCCTAAAACCCGGAAGTAAACTCCTT
This sequence comes from Pseudochaenichthys georgianus, assembly GCF_902827115.2. NCBI lineage: Eukaryota > Metazoa > Chordata > Actinopteri > Perciformes > Channichthyidae > Pseudochaenichthys > Pseudochaenichthys georgianus. Next base: position 19,716,882 of record NC_047523.1, on the reverse strand, counting down.
CCGGTTCCTTCGACAAAAAGCAATGCAATTTCTCCATAGGATTTTGGAAAATAGCTGGAAATAAGGTCTGTGGTTGACACAAATTGAAGAGACAGATCACGTTTTGTTCAGCCAGATAATATCCACATGTCTACCCTACTTCTATAATTTTCTAATCATAAATCTATCGATCAGATGGTAAAATGCAAACTTACTTCCGGGTTTTAGGACGCGTCACTGTGGCACTCTATTGACATTAAGATTGCCACAGAGTTATAATAACAACTTTATTTTGGAATGAGTATAAACTCAACATTGACAATAATAACAAGGTATGGCACTGCATGTCTTTAGCCCTATATCATCCTTGAGTGCTTTGGTTAAAGCAGGGTCTGGAAGGCGGCATCAAACTTAATTGTCACCCCTGCCAGCAGTGTGTTAGCTCTCTTCTCTGCCTGCCAACAAGATGTGGTGAGGAGAAATGCACAGCTTGTTGTTATCATACTGCCATTTCCTGCCAGCTCCCAGACTTCAGTGCAGAGGTTTCTTTTTCCTATCAACCCTAAGGGGCCCTTAACCACAAGCACCACTCTCACCATATTTGCCCTTCCTGAGCAGTCCATGGTTGCCCCTCAGAGAAAGTGATTCTACTTCCCATCTTGGCTCTGGGACTTTTCTCACTGGCCAGAGATCTTCAGTCCAGAGAAAAATACAGGGTAATTCCATTCAACTGCAGTAACAAATTACACTGACAAAAATGTCAAGCCAAAGAAGAACAGGTCATTAAAAGGGCTGACATAAAAACTCCAAAGTGGTTTTAAATATTTAAATAGGAGAGCCAATTTCATTTTAAACACACGGTTTCACCAATTATTCTCCTTCATGTGAAGTCGGGCTTCTTTGCTGCTTGTTCACCTCGATTTGGCTTTCTGTTATGTAGAGGACCTGACCTTTCGTCTGTCTCATATTCAGTAAATTGCAAGAACTAACCTGGAGAAACTTACTCGACGATTTGTTGCAGAGGGGTTAAGTGTGTTTTTATAAAAAGATAATTAGATCATACATGAATAGAGCTATACCAAACAAAGTGAAAATCACCCCTCCCATTTCCGGACCTACTCACCAATCCATCATGCAGTCACACTAATAGGCCTTTTAGCTGGTGTTAGTAAATGCACAGGTGTTACTAATAACGTTAATGATGGCTCTGTTCCATTCAGGTGTCCCAGTACATCCTGACAGTGAACAAGCATGCACAACACTGACACTGAAGAGCTAAATGGAATTCAGCCATCATTAATTGATTTTTTTTAACACCTGTACTTTTAATATAGTGTCATATCCACATTTCTCGAGTGAAAAAGGACTCATGGCCACTAAAATGTGCTAGTTTAGTCCTTTTTTTTCAACATAAAGTTGAGTTGGAATACTTCAACATCAAGACTTATGGAAAAACTAAACCCATTTTTCCCTTCCAACAACTTGCCGAATCAACTGAAAACACCCAAATAACAAAGAGGCCAAAAAGGATTTCTTAATTTGTAGATTTGCTTGCCTCTGAATGAGAGAAATACTTTGCCCCCATGATACATTTTTCTCCTCTCAGTCTAACTTTCATCAGAGTTCATTTCCCCAACGTTGGGATCTGTTGAAAGGTAAATGTTTAGGAAAGACAACAGGAAAATTCCCAATTTATTTCCTGCTTCAACGCTGCATCCTGGTTGCCAGGTGCCACATCTGATGAGACTTTGGAGACTGTGGCAAGTGAGTAACATCTCACCATTTTTCTCATGTTTCATTCGCTTTGATTTCACAAAAGGGAGCGTGAATTATTCAGTTGCAAGTTAATGATGCGATAAGACTATTATGGAAGTGGGGCAGCATTTTGAAAGAAAAGCACATGGAGAAAAAAACATGGAGTTTTGCTTATTTCAGAGGAGCACAGCTGTACCCATCAAGATCCATGATAAGAAAATGTGCCAATTAGTATTAACAAAACCTTTTTAGATACGGGTTTAAGAAGATTGTATTTTGTGTTTCTTTTTAAATGTCTTGATTGTCAAAAATGTATGTTGTGTCCTAGAATTTGAATTGTATAAAGAGAAAAATGATGCCAATACATGGTCAATTTACAGATCAACTAATAAACTATTCCAAACCTATCAGAACAAAGTTGGAGAAAAGTGACTGGGGCATATTTTACCAAACTGTCAATATCAGCCCCATAACTCATTGAAATGTTACTGCCACCTCCCTATCTTGACAGACAGATCGCTCATGGTGACAGCAGCAGCAGACAAAGAGACAGATAATAACACTGTGCAGGGAAGCAGAGTTAGTCTTATCTCCATCTAGTGTTTTCATGGAGGATATCTCGTCCCTCGCTGCCTCCGCCTGCTGTGGAAGTGGGGCAGTGGAACACTCACAGAGATGCCTGAAGACAGTGCAGGAAGTATCAAACGCATACAGATTTAAAGCGGTGTCTCACACACACACACACACACACACACACACACACACACACACACACACACACACACACACACACACACACACACACACACACACACACACACACACACACACACACACACACACACACACACACACACACACACACACACACACACATACGCAATCATGCACACATGATGATGCATATTACAACAGACAGATACACACGAGCTCTCTGACACTGACACTGGACCTCAGGGGTTTTCCACCAAACATCTGGAGCAGCCTGTGCCTCCCTGCTCCTCCGCTTCTTAATGAGGCACAGAGATGATTATTAGTGGATGTTTTAGAGGGGGAAACGGAGGGAGGAGAAGGGAAAGGGACTGAAATTAAAGTGGAGTTTGAGAATTGTTTGCTTTTCCGGCTGTAAAAAAAACCCTTCAAAGAACGAGGGGCACCTCCAGTGCTTTAGATCTAAAGAAACTTCTCATGCCTAATAAACTTCCACTACTTTAGATCACAGACACATTTCAGAGGGACATTCTGCTCTGGGAAGGAGGGGGTTTCGGGGGTACATCCCAAGAAACAAAAAAAAAAGTGTTGTGTCCCAGATTTTAGTCTCAGAGGTAACGGAAAGTTCAACCCTCTCCGTCTTGAGACAAAAATATATCATCAAACATAAATGCTTTTCGTCGAATACCTTTACTGCAAATGATGTGGCATCTTGCCAAATAAAATTATCTACCGTTATCAACTTTACACCTTCCTGATTAGGCAGGTGTGAGATAACGCTGAGTGCCGTTCATGATTATATCTCACATTAGGCAGACTGCAGCATCAAGAGTTGTGCTGTGCGGTTGCCCTGGGGAGAGTCCATAGAAACGCACACCTGCCTGAGTCCACCTGAAGACAATGATGATGATGATGATGATGATGATGATGAGGGGGATGATTAGGTTGACAGCGCCTGTGCAGGCAAACAAATTACCACAGCCTCTTTAGGGAGCAATTCCACGACATAATTTCACATCATTGTTAACATATTCTTGGAAGTCCTACAAAACACAATATCAGTATGTAAGGGTTTTGGTGACAGGTTTAAAATTGTGGATGATTATGTTTTACATAGTGTACAACTGCTTATTTCATGGTATATTGTCAGAAACCTCTGATAAGGCCAAAGAAAATATATTTTAAAGTCATTATCCTGCCCTATTAAATAACTGACATACTGGTCAAACTCTTTCATTAATTCCAACGTACACTGCCGGACATTAAGTGGATCATTTTCATGCATTTGCTACTTTAGTGTGTGAGAGGTGGGGAGGATGCCAACATTAGAGTCTCATTAAAGGGCTATTAGTGCATCTTCAAGTACATGGAGTAATGCAATATCAATAGATTTGTATTCACTGCCACATTCAGGAAAAAAAATACATAAGACTTGCCTCTAATTCCAAACTACAACATGAGTCTTGATGTTTAATTCACTTTAAATGGGACACAAAACAACTTGGTGGGATCATTACATCCATGTGTTTTCTAATGAGAAAAAGACAGTCATTTCTAAGTTAATGAAAATGGAATTTCCGTGTTAAGCCAAAGGAAAAACAGTTACAAGGGCTTTTTTTTGTCAAACAACGCGCCACGCTTTCTCCTTTTCATTATCTCAGTGATCTCACACAATCATTTTTAATTGCGCTAGCCATTATTGCACATTTTAGAAATGGAAATGGGAGTTTTAATTGCAAAGACAAGACAAAAGCATGCGTGTGTGTGTGTGTGTGTGTGTGTGTGTGTGTGTGTGTGTGTGTGTGTGTGTGTGTGTGTGTGTGTGTGGTGTGTGTGTGTGTGTGTGGTGTGTGTGTGTGTGTGTGTGTGTGTGTGTGTGTGTGTGTGTGTGTGTGTGTGTGGTGTGTGGCACAAAGTGACCAGTGCACATTGGGTTTCCTCAGAGTCACAATGCTGACCTGCTTAAAAAGCAGATAATTACTTGGTCTATTCTGCATTTTAAACTCACACATAAAGATACAGACTACCCAGCAGAAGTTAATGGGATGATGCAGACTCAAAGACAGGGTCACTTTGAATCCACTTGACAGATGTGTGTCACCCGTAGAGGGTCAAACTGAGAGGACATTTCCTCTTAAACAAAAGCTGGACATGGATTCAAATGTTAATTTGAAAAATCCACAGCTAATTGGAAAACATATACTACATATGCAGGACATTTAGCTTCATACTCTGGATATGTGTGAAATTAAGAATGTATTTCCATACCAGTTAAATGTAGAACAATTCATATTATCTGTGACAAATGAAATGCTCAGCAGAGGTAATACAAAAAGACGCATATTGAATGCAAAACACAAAGGAGTAAATGGAGAAAGACAGGAAGATTATTTTGCTGTGTTTGCACCTTAAACTAAAATGTGGGACACAGGCACTCTTAGCCTTTTTGGGGCCAGGGAGGGATTTTGCTTTGGGGGCCCCCCTCCATAATGCAACTTAGCGTTCCAACCTGTTTTCCACATTCATAAAACTGCTGATTTCCCTCCTATATGACTGTTAATGGTAAGAGATTAATACTTAATTCAAAATATACAACAACTAAAAAGTCAGAGCTAATGCATATTCCCTTCTCTTTCCGTCTGTCTTGCTCTCTCTCACGATAAAGGGTTACGTTTTGGGCAATAAATAACTGAAACGAAAGATCTCCAAAACAATACCACCGAAGACTACACATTTTTCCTAAAGGTAATAAAATCCTAGTCTGGATGTGCATTTTTCTGTAAAGAAGTTTTGGAAAATAAAATATTCAAAGCCCAGAGAAACATGCCCAATGTGTTATCGACAAGTAAAGGAAGAATCCTCTTATTTTAAGATTTCTTTATTAAATACACAGAGTTGAATCAAATAGGTAAACTCACTTTAACTACCTTTGGATAGAAATGGATGAAAGCTACATAGTCAGGTTTATAAAAATACAGTTCATGCTTTGGCTTAAAATAGGGGTAGTTGTTTCCATGTGCAAAATTGTACTTGTTTTCGTTCAAAAGTCAATAATGGCTTTTTGTTTCACACTGCTCATGCTGACTTACCAACTGATTTGTGATACGTCTAAAAAACTAATAGAATCTGGGACAAGATCCATTTCAATTTAATACAATTGACTATGCAGTTTCTTCACTTTAGAGACAATACAAAACAACAACACCATCTACATTTGTATAATCCTCACAAATACATAGGCTACTACAACTTGCCAAACAACAGCTTGCTACTTTGTCTGTTTTGTCCCTCACACAACTTCACACACCTCCTCTACACTCGTCCTCTGTTGCCCTTCCACTTGTAATAACTCTAATTCCCCTCATGCTAATGTGTCTGTGCCGCGGCCCCTGCTGGGACATCCAGCCCACTCCTCCTGGTCACAGCCTGGCCCCGGGGCGAGGAGGACCCCGGACTGGAGAGACAGAGGGAGACAGAAAAAGAGAAAGGGTGAAGAGGGTTCTGGTTGATGCATGTAGGATCTACCCTCAGACAGATTGGCCTCCTCAGGCAAAAGGACCTGTGGGTAAAACAGGGTGTCATTGAAACCGTGTGTGTGTGCCTCGCTGAGTGTGACATCCAAAATTGGCGCCAGCAGCAGTATTAAACATTAACACCTCGCTGTTTGACCTTACTCACAAAACCAACAGCATCTGCAAGATGTGCAAGCCCATTTGTGTGTCTGCTTCATGTTCATATTTATAATCCACACCTGCATCTACATCCTAAATCTGCCTCATATTCGGAGAGTGTCTGTGTGTTGAGTTGTGTGTGTGTGCTTTGTGGGAGACTGGGGAGGTTGTGAGTGGCAATGATGATGAGCAAAGACTACAGGGGAGAATAATCCCTCATTACCACTAATTCCCTGATGCTGCACTGCGCCGGTGAGCGCAACTAAATTCATCCCACGGGCAGAAACGAGTGGAGTCACTCACTCGATTTATTAGACCCATCCCAAACTCCCATCCTCCCCCGCTGCTATCACACTGCTTCCTATGCTTCCTTGAAACCATCCTCCGCTTCCCACTATTTCAGACACCTGCTGTCTTCCATATGTTCTTAAAATTCTTCTCAAACTGATCAAAATGTGGTTTTGGGCAGTTCTACTAAAAACTAACAAACGGCATGATTTAAAAATGTCTGAATCGGATTAGCTCGTACTTTTGAAAGGAACCGTTTTGCACTAACAGGGAAGTAGTAAATTAGCTTAGCATAAAGACTGGAAGCATGGCTCTGTTTGAAGGTAAACATTTAAATAATCTGCCTACCAACACCTCTAAAGCTCAATAATTAGCAGCCTTTCCTTTGTCTGATCCGTGCCAAAACCAACATTCTTGATATCATAGTGGTATATGCTTGATTATTTCCTAAATGGTCTATTGACCAAAACATATTGGCCAGGTAACTGTGGCCAAGAAATAGAGAAATAGAAAAAAAGATTATTTAAATGAGAATTCTAACTTTAATGAGACAATAAACAATGTATCTGCATGGTGGCAGAGTCCAAAGTATTTTGTTGGATCATGGTTTTTCTTTATCCCAGACTTTTTGACCATCCTGTAAACTGTAACCTATCCCCTGTCGTTGTTTACCACTATCTTTGATTGTTATCCCCACTCTATCTGAGAATTTGCCCTCTATTCTCCTCTTCCTTTAACCCCCCGATACTCTTTGTGTCCTCCCTGCCTCCTTCCATCTATCTCTCTCCATCTGGGTATCAGTGAAGTATCCATCCATCAGAGAGAAGAGAAGAAGAAGAAGTCCCGTGCCTCCCACCACAGCCCCTCTCTCTGTGTTTGCATACAAACATATTTCAGCATGCTTACATGTCAGGGTCATACGGAAGAAATCAGCATACAGTCATTTCTTATTTCCTATTATGATTCTGGATTTACGCTCGATACATATGGGGAATGATGTATGCATCCTGAGGGGGCTTTCTTTCTTGCTATTGCAAATGAAAAAACAAACAAACATGGAATCCGTGTTTTTTATGACAGGAGAGGCATATATTTGCCGTCTATTACTATGAAAATGAGACATCATAAAGTCAGGATTGTCTCTTTGGTGGGGGTGGAATCTGATGAGATATTCTGCCATTATTCAAGGTAAAATAGAGTGAACAAATATTACTGGCTTGAGTTTCAAATTAAAAAAGTTTTGAAGAAAGTTTATTTTTATCATGTATTTTATCCATCCATCCATCTTCTTCCGCTTATCTGTGGTCGTGTCGTGGGGGTAGCAGTTCCAGCAGAGAGCCCCAAACTTTGGATGGTTCCCTGCTTCCCCCTCCTGAGGTGTCGGACAGTTTTCCAGAACAACTTTGGTGCCGCCCGAAAGTCCTTTTCCATGTCTTCTCCGAACTTCTCCCACACCCGCTGCTTTGCCTCGGCCACGGCTGAGGCTGCTGCCCTTCGGGCCTGTCGGTACCTTGCAACTGCCTCGGGAGTCCCCCGGGATAACAAATCCCCGAATGCCTCCTTCTTCAGTCGGACGGCTTCCCTGACCACCGGTGTCCACCAGGAGGTTCGAGGGTTACCGCCCCTTGAGGCACCTAAGTCCTTGAGACCACAGCTCCCCGCCGCGGCTTCGGCAATAGAGGCTTTGAACACCGACCACTCTCGTTCAATGTCCCCAACCTCCAGAGGAATGCCCGAAAAGCTCCGCCGGAGGTGTGAGTTGAAGGCCTCCTGAACTTGGGCCTCCTCCAGACGTTCCCAGTTCACCCGAACTACACGTTTGGGCTTACCAGGTCTATCCAGAGGCTTCCCCCGCCACTCGACCCAACTCACCACCAGATGGTGATCAGTTGACAACTCCGCCCCTCTCTTTACCCGAGTGTCCAAAACATACGGCCTCAGGTCTGATGATACGATAACGAAATCGATCATGGACCTTCTGCCTAGGGTGCTCTGGTACCACGTACACTTATGAGCATCCTTATGTTCGAACATGGTGTTTGTTATGGCCAATCCATGACTAGCACAGAAGTCCAGTAACAAACCACCACTCCGGTTCAGATCAGGGGGGCCGTTCCTCCCAATCACGGTAATGCTCCACCCCCGCACAAGCTCCGGCTCCTTCCCCCCCAGAGAGGTGACGTTCCACGTCCCCAAAGCCAGCTTCTGCCACCCGGGTCTGGTCCGTCGAGAACATCTGCTTTCACTGCCACCCTTCTGGCAGCGCACCCGACCCCATCGCTGTTTCTCATAGGTGGTGGGCCCGCGGGACGGAGAAGCGGAGGTGTTGCCCACGTTGCCTTTTCGGGCTGTCCCCGGCCGGGTTCTGTGGCAAGCCCGGCCACCAGGCGCTCGCTGACGAGTCATCCTTCTGGGCCTGGCTCCAGAAGGGGACCCCGGGCTTCCTCCGGGCCGGGTATCCTCACTTCTTTGTTGTTCTTTTATGAGGTCTTTTGAACCTCATGGGTATTTTATTAAGAGAGAAATGTTTCCATGCTTTAATGTTCAAAAAGCTCTTTATTTTTCTCATACTGCCTGTGCTGCAGCAGCTATTTTCACCCTCTGTCTGAAACCAGAACCCAGTCAGCTCTGATTGGTTAGCTGGCCATCTGTTGGCATTGGTCAACCGCTTAGAGATGTCCCGCACCTTAGCCTGTGACGTACAATGTGTTGGAGCGCTAGCAAATAGAAGCGAGTGTGTTACATAGTGATGTCACCATGAAACAATGGAGGCGTTTCAGTCAGGGAGGAACTGCAACTGCAACTTTGCAGACCATTTACATGTTCAAAAATCGATATAACGCAATACAGGAAAAGCATAATAGGGCCCCTTTAACTCCTGTCTGTTTCCCCAGAAAAAATAAAAGCAGCCATCATCACTGCACCCAACATTTGTCTTCGTCTTTGGATGTCCATGATTGGCTTCATCTGTGAAGAGGATAAAAAACACAGTTGTTACGAGATTAACTCCACAGTCATCAAGTGAAAGGATCCGGCGATTTGTTCGATGATACCTTAAAGCTGAAAAGCCTTATGTGCTTTATGGCTGCGACTCCCACTGATTGTGTAGAGATCTCATTTCACACATGAACGTCTCTCTCTGCTCTCTGGGTGTGTGTCCATACACTCTGTAGTTAGTGCCTTAACATTATGTCTGCTGGCCCCAGGGCTGGATCACAGAGAAGAGGGTTGAAAAGGAAATAGACGGTTGAAGAAAGTAGAGAACATATAGCTGACAGACAGTGAAAATGAAAAACAGGCATTTCTTGTCATGTTTGTTTGTTATTTACTTCATTACTTTACTTGGTTGCACCCTTACACAAAATATGTAGCACAGTATTCCATTAGAACCACATCATCTGCAAAAAGCAGTGGTGCAATCCTTAGTCCACCTGCAGACCCCCTCCCCCATGACTACGCCTCGAAATCCGCTCCATGTATATTACAAACAGGATTGGTGACAAAGCGCAGCCCTGGCGGAGGCCAACCCTCACCAGAAAGGGGTCCGACTTACTGCCGAGGACCCGGACACAGCTCTCGCTTTGGGAGTACAGAGATTGGATGGCCCTGAGTAGAGACCCCCTCACCCCATACTCCCGCAGCACCTCCCACAGTAACTCCCTGGGAATTCGGTATACGCCTTCTCCAAGTCTACAAAACACATGTAGACCGGATAAGCGTACTCCCAGGCCCCCTCCAGGATCCTTGCGAGAGTAAAAAGCTGATCCGTCGTTCCACGACCAGGACGGAATCCGCATTGTTCCTCCTCAATCTGAGGTTCGACAATCGGCCTGACCCTCCTTTCGAGTAACTTAGAGATGCCTCTGTAATTGGCACACACCCTCTGATCCCCCTTTTTAAAAGGGGAACCACCACCCCGGTCTGCCACTCCTTCAGTACTGTTTCCGACTTCCACGCAATGTTGACGAGACGTGTCAACCATGACAGTCCCTCAACACCCAGAGCCTTCATCATTTCTGGGAGGATCTCATCCACCCCCGGGGCTTTGCCACTGTGGAGTTGTTTAACGACCTCAGTGACCTCCCCCCGGGAGATTGGTGTTGATCCCCCGTCATACTCCAGCTCTGCCTCTAACATAGAGGGCGGAGTTGTCGGGTTCAGGAGTTCCTCAAAGTGTTCCTTCCAACGCCCTAACACTCCATCAGTTGAGGTCAACAACGTCCCATCCTTACTGTACACAGCTTGGATGGTTCCCTGCTTCCCACTCCTGATGTGTCGGACAGTTTTCCAGAACAACTTTGGTGCCGCCCGAAAGTCCTTCTCCATGTCTTCTCCGAACTTCTCCCACGCCCGCTGCTTTGCCTCGGCCACGGATGAGGCTGCTGCCCTTCGGGCCTGTCGGTACCTTGCAACTGCTTCGGGAGTCCCCCGGGATAACAAATCCCTGAAGGCCTCCTTCTTTCAGTCGGACGGCTTCCCTGACCACCGGTGTCCACCAGGAGGTTCGAGGGTTACCGCCCCTTGAGGCACCTAGGACCTTGAGACCACAGCTCCCCGCCACGGCTTCGGCAATAGAGGCTTTGAACACCGACCACTCTGGTTCAATGTCCCCAACCTCCACAGGAATGCCTGAAAAGCTCCGCCGGAGGTGTGAGTTGAAGGCCTCCTGAACTTGGGCCTCCTCCAGACGTTCCCAGTTCACCTGAACTACACATTTGGGCTTACCAGGTCTATCCAGAGGCTTCCCCCGCTACTCGACCCAACTCACCACCAGATGGTGATCAGTTGACAATTCCGCCCCTCTCTTTACCCGAGTGTCCAAAACATACGGCCTCAGGTCCGATGATACGATAACGAAATCGATCATGGACCTTCTGCCTAGGGTGCTCTGGTACCACATACACTTATGAGCATCCTTATGTTCGAACATGGTGTTTGTTATGGCCAATCCACGACAAGCACAGAAGTCCAGTAACAAACCACCACTCCGGTTCAGATCAGGGGGGCCGTTCCTCCCAATCACGCCCCTGCAAGTGTCTCCATCATTGCCCACATGTGCGTTGAAGTCTCCCAGCAAGACTAAAGAGTCCCCTTCAGGAGCCCCATACAGGACTCTTTCCAGGGTCTCCAAGAAGGCCGTATACTCTGAACTGCTGTTGGGTGCATAAGCACACACAACAGTCAGAGTTTTCCCCCCCATAACCCGCAGGCGTAGGGAGGCGACCCTCTCGTCCACAGGGGTAAACTCCAACAACGAAACACCCAACCGGGGACTTGTGAGTATCCCCACACCCGCCCGGCGCCTCACACCTTGAGCAACTCCGGAGAAGAATATAGTCCAACCCCTATCCAGAAGTAAGGTTCCAGAGCCGACGCTGTGTGTAGAGGTGAGCCCAACCAGATCCAACTGGTAACGCTCCACCTCCCGCACAAGCTCCGGCTCCTTCCCCCCCAGAGAGGTGACGTTCCACGTCCCCAAAGCCAGCTTCTGCCGCCCGGGTCTGGTCCGTCGAGACCCTCCGCTTACACTGCCACCCTTCTGGCAGCGCACCCGACCCCATTGCGGTTTCCCGTAGGTGGTGGGCCCGCGGGACGGAGAAGCGGAGGTGTTGCCCTCGTTGCTTTTTCGGGCTGGGCCCGGCCGGGCTCCGTGGCAAGCCCGGCCACCAGACGCTCGCCGACGAGTCCTCCTTCTGGGCCTGGCTCCAGAAAGGGACCCCGGGCTTCCTCCTGACTGCCACTGTGTTTTGTTTGTTGTTTTTGTTGTTTTTCTTAGTCTGTTGTCTACCTGCCCCAGTCTATCTACCCCCCCCCCATATTGTAAAGCGTCTTTGGGTACTATAAAAGCGCTATATAAATCCAATATATTATTATTATTATTATCCTCACTTCTTGTTCTTGTTTCTTTCATGAGGTCTTTTGAACCAATTAGTCTGGCCCCTTGCCTGAGACCAATTTGCCATGGGAGACCCTACCAGGAACACAAGGTTCCAGACAACACAGCCCCCAGGTTCATCAGGGCACACAAACCTCTCTACCACGGTAAGGTGCTGGTTCTTCAGAGAGGTGTTTTTTTATATGTTTTAATATTTCAGATTCCTCCGCGTACCACCTAGCGGGAGCTCGCGTACCACAGGTTGAGAACCACTGTGATAGAGGATACAGACTGTGCCAATATGGCTGTAGACACTGTCTCGTTTACCAGCTTTTTCCTTTCTCTCCTGTTTAATGAGAACATACTCAATTTACTGCAGATTAAAAAAATGCCAATAGAGTGCCACAGTGACGTGTCCTAAAACCCGGAAGTAAACTCCTTCCGGTTCCTTCGACAAAAAGCAATGCAATTTCTCCATAGGATTTTGGAAAATAGCTGGAAATAAGGTCTGTGGTTGACACAAATTGAAGAGACAGATCACGTTTTGTTCAGCCAGATAATATCCACATGTCTACCCTACTTCTATAATTTTCTAATCATAAATCTATCGATCAGATGGTAAAATGCAAACTTACTTCCGGGTTTTAGGACGCGTCACTGTGGCACTCTATTGACATTAAGATTGCCACAGAGTTATAATAACAACTTTATTTTGGAATGAGTATAAACTCAACATTGACAATAATAACAAGGTATGGCACTGCATGTCTTTAGCCCTATATCATCCTTGAGTGCTTTGGTTAAAGCAGGTCTGGAAGGCGGCATCAAACTTAATTGTCACCCCTGCCAGCAGTGTGTTAGCTCTCTTCTCTGCCTGCCAACAAGATGTGGTGAGGAGAAATGCACAGCTTGTTGTTATCATACTGCCATTTCCTGCCAGCTCCCAGACTTCAGTGCAGAGGTTTCTTTTTCCTATCAACCCTAAGGGGCCCTTAACCACAAGCACCACTCTCACCATATTTGCCCTTCCTGAGCAGTCCATGGTTGCCCCTCAGAGAAAGTGATTCTACTTCCCATCTTGGCTCTGGGACTTTTCTCACTGGCCAGAGATCTTCAGTCCAGAGAAAAATACAGGGTAATTCCATTCAACTGCAGTAACAAATTACACTGACAAAAATGTCAAGCCAAAGAAGAACAGGTCATTAAAAGGGCTGACATAAAAACTCCAAAGTGGTTTTAAATATTTAAATAGGAGAGCCAATTTCATTTTAAACACACGGTTTCACCAATTATTCTCCTTCATGTGAAGTCGGGCTTCTTTGCTGCTTGTTCACCTCGATTTGGCTTTCTGTTATGTAGAGGACCTGACCTTTCGTCTGTCTCATATTCAGTAAATTGCAAGAACTAACCTGGAGAAACTTACTCGACGATTTGTTGCAGAGGGGTTAAGTGTGTTTTTATAAAAAGATAATTAGATCATACATGAATAGAGCTATACCAAACAAAGTGAAAATCACCCCTCCCATTTCCGGGACCTACTCACCAATCCATCATGCAGTCACACTAATAGGCCTTTTAGCTGGTGTTAGTAAATGCACAGGTGTTACTAATAACGTTAATGATGGCTCTGTTCCATTCAGGTGTCCCAGTACATCCTGACAGTGAACAAGCATGCACAACACTGACACTGAAGAGCTAAATGGAATTCAGCCATCATTAATTGATTTTTTTTAACACCGTGTACTTTTAATATAGTGTCATATCCACATTTCTCGAGTGAAAAAGGACTCATGGCCACTAAAATGTGCTAGTTTAGTCCTTTTTTTTCAACATAAAGTTGAGTTGGAATACTTCAACATCAAGACTTATGGAAAAACTAAACCCATTTTTTCCCTTCCAACAACTTGCCGAATCAACTGAAAACACCCAATAACAAAGAGGCCAAAAAGGATTTCTTAATTGTAGATTTGCTTGCCTCTGAATGAGAGAATACTTGCCCCCCATGATACATTTTCTCCTCTCAGTCTAACTTCATCAGAGTTCATTTCCCCAACGTTGGGATCTGTTGAAAGGTAAATGTTTAGGAAAGACAACAGGAAATTCCCAATTTATTCCTGCTTCAACGCTGCATCCTGGTTGCCAGGTGCCACATCTGATGAGACTTTGGAGACTGTGGCAAGTGAGTAACATCTCACCATTTTTCTCATGTTTCATTCGCTTTGATTTCACAAAAGGGAGCGTGAATTATTCAGTTGCAAGTTAATGATGCGATAAGACTATTATGGAAGTGGGGCAGCATTTTGAAAGAAAAGCACATGGAGAAAAAAACATGGAGTTTTGCTTATTTCAGAGGAGCACAGCTGTACCCATCAAGATCCATGATAAGAAAAATGTGCCAATTAGTATTAACAAAACCTTTTTAGATACGGGTTTAAGAAGATTGTATTTTGTGTTTCTTTTTAAATGTCTTGATTGTCAAAAATGTATGTTGTGTCCTAGAATTTGAATTGTATAAAGAGAAAAATGATGCCAATACATGGTCAATTTACAGATCAACTAATAAACTATTCCAAACCTATCAGAACAAAGTTGGAGAAAAGTGACTGGGGCATATTTTACCAAACTGTCAATATCAGCCCCATAACTCATTGAAATGTTACTGCCACCTCCCTATCTTGACAGACAGATCGCTCATGGTGACAGCAGCAGCAGACAAAGAGACAGATAATAACACTGTGCAGGGAAGCAGAGTTAGTCTTATCTCCATCTAGTGTTTTCATGGAGGATATCTCGTCCCTCGCTGCCTCCGCCTGCTGTGGAAGTGGGGCAGTGGAACACTCACAGAGATGCCTGAAGACAGTGCAGGAAGTATCAAACGCATACAGATTTAAAGCGGTGTCTCACACACACACACACACACACACACACACACACACACACACACACACACACACACACACACACACACACACACACACACACACACACACACACACACACACACACACACACACACACACACACACACACACACACACATACGCAATCATGCACACATGATGATGCATATTACAACAGACAGATACACACGAGCTCTCTGACACTGACACTGGACCTCAGGGGTTTTCCACCAAACATCTGGAGCAGCCTGTGCCTCCCTGCTCCTCCGCTTCTTAATGAGGCACAGAGATGATTATTAGTGGATGTTTTAGAGGGGGAAACGGAGGGAGGAGAAGGGAAAGGGACTGAAATTAAAGTGGAGTTTGAGAATTGTTTGCTTTTCCGGCTGTAAAAAAACCCTTCAAAGAACGAGGGGCACCTCCAGTGCTTTAGATCTAAAGAAACTTCTCATGCCTAATAAACTTCCACTACTTTAGATCACAGACACATTTCAGAGGGACATTCTGCTCTGGGAAGGAGGGGGTTTCGGGGGTACATCCCAAGAAACAAAAAAAAAAGTGTTGTGTCCCAGATTTTAGTCTCAGAGGTAACGGAAAGTTCAACCCTCTCCGTCTTGAGACAAAAATATATCATCAAACATAAATGCTTTTCGTCGAATACCTTTACTGCAAATGATGTGGCATCTTGCCAAATAAAATTATCTACCGTTATCAACTTTACACCTTCCTGATTAGGCAGGTGTGAGATAACGCTGAGTGCCGTTCATGATTATATCTCACATTAGGCAGACTGCAGCATCAAGAGTTGTGCTGTGCGGTTGCCCTGGGGAGAGTCCATAGAAACGCACACCTGCCTGAGTCCACCTGAAGACAATGATGATGATGATGATGATGATGATGATGAGGGGGATGATTAGGTTGACACGGCTCCTGTGCAGGCAAACAAATTACCACAGCCTCTTTAGGGAGCAAATTCCACGACATAATTTCACATCATTGTTAACATATTCTTGGAAGTCCTACAAAACACAATATCAGTATGTAAGGGTTTTGGTGACAGGTTTAAAATTGTGGATGATTATGTTTTACATAGTGTACAACTGCTTATTTCATGGTATATTGTCAGAAACCTCTGATAAGGCCAAAGAAAATATATTTTAAAAGTCATTATCTGCCCTATTAAATAACTGACATACTGGTCAAACTCTTTCATTAATTCCAACGTACACTGCCGGTACATTAAGTGGATCATTTCATGCATTTGCTACTTTAGTGTGTGAGAGGTGGGGGAGGAGTGCCAACATTAGAGTCTCATTAAAGGGCTATTAGTGCATCTTCAAGTACATGGAGTAATGCAATATCAATAGATTTGTATTCACTGCCACATTCAGGAAAAAAAATACATAAGACTTGCCTCTAATTCCAAACTACAACATGAGTCTTGATGTTTAATTCACTTTAAATGGGACACAAAACAACTTGGTGGGATCATTACATCCATGTGTTTTCTAATGAGAAAAAGACAGTCATTTCTAAGTTAATGAAAATGGAATTTCCGTGTTAAGCCAAAGGAAAAAACAGTTACAAGGGCTTTTTTTTGTCAAACAACGCGCCACGCTTTCTCCTTTTCATTATCTCAGTGATCTCACACAATCATTTTTAATTGCGCTAGCCATTATTGCACATTTTAGAAATGGAAATGGGAGTTTTAATTGCAAAGACAAGACAAAAGCATGCGTGTTGTGTGTGTGTGTGTGTGTGTGTGTGTGTGTGTGTGTGTGTGTGTGTGTGTGTGTGTGTGTGTGTGTGTGTGTGTGTGTGTGTGTGGTGTGTGTGTGTGTGTGTGTGTGTGTGTGTGTGTGTGTGTGTGTGTGTGTGTGTGTGTGTGTGTGTGTGTGTGTGTGGCACAAAGTGACCAGTGCACATTGGGTTTCCTCAGAGTCACAATGCTGACCTTGCTTAAAAAGCAGATAATTACTTGGTCTATTCTGCATTTTAAACTCACACATAAAGATACAGACTACCCAGCAGAAGTTAATGGGATGATGCAGACTCAAAGACAGGGTCACTTTGAATCCACTTGACAGATGTGTGTCACCCGTAGAGGGTCAAACTGAGAGGACATTTCCTCTTAAACAAAAGCTGGACATGGATTCAAATGTTAATTTGAAAAATCCA
Source organism: Pseudochaenichthys georgianus (assembly GCF_902827115.2). Classification (NCBI taxonomy): domain Eukaryota; kingdom Metazoa; phylum Chordata; class Actinopteri; order Perciformes; family Channichthyidae; genus Pseudochaenichthys; species Pseudochaenichthys georgianus. The sequence goes on along the minus strand of NC_047523.1, from coordinate 19,699,525 downwards.
CAGCTAATTGGAAAACATATACTACATATGCAGGACATTTAGCTTCATACTCTGGATATGTGTGAAATTAAGAATGTATTTCCATACCAGTTAAATGTAGAACAATTCATATTATCTGTGACAAATGAAATGCTCAGCAGAGGTAATACAAAAAGACGCATATTGAATGCAAAACACAAAGGAGTAAATGGAGAAAGACAGGAAGATTATTTTGCTGTGTTTGCACCTTAAACTAAAATGTGGGACACAGGCACTCTTAGCCTTTTTGGGGCCAGGGAGGGATTTTTGCTTTGGGGGCCCCCCTCCATAATGCAACTTAGCGTTCCAACCTGTTTCCACATTCATAAAACTGCTGATTTCCCTCCTATATGACTGTTAATGGTAAGAGATTAATACTTAATTCAAAAATATACAACAACTAAAAAGTCAGAGCTAATGCATATTCCCTTCTCTTTCCGTCTGTCTTGCTCTCTCTCACGATAAAGGGTTACGTTTTGGGCAATAAATAACTGAAACGAAAGATCTCCAAAACAATACCACCGAAGACTACACATTTTTCCTAAAGGTAATAAAAATCCTAGTCTGGATGTGCATTTTTCTGTAAAGAAGTTTTGGAAAATAAAATATTCAAAGCCCAGAGAAACATGCCCAATGTGTTATCGACAAGTAAAGGAAGAATCCTCTTATTTTAAGATTTCTTTATTAAATACACAGAGTTGAATCAAATAGGTAAACTCACTTTAACTACCTTTGGATAGAAATGGATGAAAGCTACATAGTCAGGTTTATAAAAATACAGTTCATGCTTTGGCTTAAAATAGGGGTAGTTGTTTCCATGTGCAAAATTGTACTTGTTTTCGTTCAAAAGTCAATAATGGCTTTTTGTTTCACACTGCTCATGCTGACTTACCAACTGATTTGTGATACGTCTAAAAAACTAATAGAATCTGGGACAAGATCCATTTCAATTTAATACAATTGACTATGCAGTTTCTTCACTTTAGAGACAATACAAAACAACAACACCATCTACATTTGTATAATCCTCACAAATACATAGGCTACTACAACTTGCCAAACAACAGCTTGCTACTTTGTCTGTTTTGTCCCTCACACAACTTCACACACCTCCTCTACACTCGTCCTCTGTTGCCCTTCCACTTGTAATAACTCTAATTCCCTCATGCTAATGTGTCTGTGCCGCGGCCCCTGCTGGGACATCCAGCCCACTCCTCCTGGTCACAGCCTGGCCCCGGGGCGAGGAGGACCCCGGACTGGAGAGACAGAGGGAGACAGAAAAAAGAGAAAGGGTGAAGAGGGTTCTGGTTTGATGCATGTAGGATCTACCCTCAGACAGATTGGCCTCCTCAGGCAAAAAGGACCTGTGGGTAAAACAGGGTGTCATTGAACCGTGTGTGTGTGCCTCGCTGAGTGTGACATCCCAAAATTGGCGCCAGCAGCAGATTTAAACATTAACACCTCGCTGTTTGACCTTACTCACAAAACCAACAGCATCTGCAAGATGTGCAAGCCCATTTGTGTGTCTGCTTCATGTTCATATTTATAATCCACACCTGCATCTACATCCTAAATCTGCCTCATATTCGGAGAGTGTCTGTGTGTGAGTTGTGTGTGTGTGCTTTGTGGGAGACTGGGGAGGTTGTGAGTGGCAATGATGATGAGCAAAGACTACAGGGGAGAATAATCCCTCATTACCCATAATTCCCTGATGCTGCACTGCGCCGGTGAGCGCAACTAAATTCATCCCACGGGCAGAAACGAGTGGAGTCACTCACTCGATTTATTAGACCCATCCCAAACTCCCATCCTCCCCCGCTGCTATCACACTGCTTCCTATGCTTCCTTGAAACCATCCTCCGCTTCCCACTATTTCAGACACCTGCTGTCTTCCATATGTTCTTAAAATTCTTCTCAAACTGATCAAAATGTGGTTTTGGGCAGTTCTACTAAAAACTAACAAACGGCATGATTTAAAAATGTCTGAATCGGATTAGCTCGTACTTTTGAAAGGAACCGTTTTGCACTAACAGGGAAGTAGTAAATTAGCTTAGCATAAAGACTGGAAGCATGGCTCTGTTTGAAGGTAAACATTTAAATAATCTGCCTACCAACACCTCTAAAGCTCAATAATTAGCAGCCTTTCCTTTGTCTGATCCGTGCCAAAACCAACATTCTTGATATCATAGTGGTTATATGCTTGATTATTTCCTAAATGGTCTATTGACCAAAACATATTGGCCAGGTAACTGTGGCCAAGAAATAGAGAAATAGAAAAAAAGATTATTTAAATGAGAATTCTAACTTTAATGAGACAATAAACAATGTATCTGCATGGTGGCAGAGTCCAAAGTATTTTGTTGGATCATGGTTTTTCTTTATCCCAGACTTTTTGACCATCCTGTAAACTGTAACCTATCCCCTGTCGTTGTTTACCACTATCTTTGATTGTTATCCCCACTCTATCTGAGAATTTGCCCTCTATTCTCCTCTTCCTTTAATCCCCCCGATACTCTTTGTGTCCTCCCTGCCTCCTTCCATCTATCTCTCTCCATCTGGGTATCAGTGAAGTATCCATCCATCAGAGAGAAGAAGAAGAAGAAGAAGTCCCGTGCCTCCCACCACAGCCCCTCATCTCTCTGTGTTTGCATACAAACATATTTCAGCATGCTTACATGTCAGGGTCATACGGAAGAAATCAGCATACAGTCATTTCTTATTTCCTATTATGATTCTGGATTTACGCTCGATACATATGGGGAATGATGTATGCATCCTGAGGGGGCTTTCTTTCTTGCTATTGCAAATGAAAAAACAAACAAACATGGAATCCGTGTTTTTTATGACAGGAGAGGCATATATTTGCCGTCTATTACTATGAAAATGAGACATCATAAAGTCAGGATTGTCTCTTTGGTGGGGGTGGAATCTGATGAGATATTCTGCCATTATTCAAGGTAAAATAGAGTGAACAAATATTTACTGGCTTGAGTTTCAAATTAAAAAAGTTTTGAAGAAAGTTTATTTTTATCATGTATTTTATCCATCCATCCATCTTCTTCCGCTTATCTGTGGTCGTGTCGTGGGGGTAGCAGTTCCAGCAGAGAGCCCCAAACTTTGGATGGTTCCCTGCTTCCCCCTCCTGAGGTGTCGGACAGTTTTCCAGAACAACTTTGGTGCCGCCCGAAAGTCCTTTTCCATGTCTTCTCCGAACTTCTCCCACACCCGCTGCTTTGCCTCGGCCACGGCTGAGGCTGCTGCCCTTCGGGCCTGTCGGTACCTTGCAACTGCCTCGGGAGTCCCCCGGGATAACAAATCCCCGAATGCCTCCTTCTTCAGTCGGACGGCTTCCCTGACCACCGGTGTCCACCAGGAGGTTCGAGGGTTACCGCCCCTTGAGGCACCTAAGTCCTTGAGACCACAGCTCCCCGCCGCGGCTTCGGCAATAGAGGCTTTGAACACCGACCACTCTCGTTCAATGTCCCCAACCTCCAGAGGAATGCCCGAAAAGCTCCGCCGGAGGTGTGAGTTGAAGGCCTCCTGAACTTGGGCCTCCTCCAGACGTTCCCAGTTCACCCGAACTACACGTTTGGGCTTACCAGGTCTATCCAGAGGCTTCCCCCGCCACTCGACCCAACTCACCACCAGATGGTGATCAGTTGACAACTCCGCCCCTCTCTTTACCCGAGTGTCCAAAACATACGGCCTCAGGTCTGATGATACGATAACGAAATCGATCATGGACCTTCTGCCTAGGGTGCTCTGGTACCACGTACACTTATGAGCATCCTTATGTTCGAACATGGTGTTTGTTATGGCCAATCCATGACTAGCACAGAAGTCCAGTAACAAACCACCACTCCGGTTCAGATCAGGGGGGCCGTTCCTCCCAATCACGGTAATGCTCCACCTCCCGCACAAGCTCCGGCTCCTTCCCCCCCAGAGAGGTGACGTTCCACGTCCCCAAAGCCAGCTTCTGCCACCCGGGTCTGGTCCGTCGAGAACATCTGCTTTCACTGCCACCCTTCTGGCAGCGCACCCGACCCCATCGCTGTTTCTCATAGGTGGTGGGCCCGCGGGACGGAGAAGCGGAGGTGTTGCCCACGTTGCCTTTTCGGGCTGTCCCCGGCCGGGTTCTGTGGCAAGCCCGGCCACCAGGCGCTCGCTGACGAGTCATCCTTCTGGGCCTGGCTCCAGAAGGGGACCCCGGGCTTCCTCCGGGCCGGGTATCCTCACTTCTTTGTTGTTCTTTTATGAGGTCTTTTGAACCTCATGGGTATTTTATTAAGAGAGAAATGTTTCCATGCTTTAATGTTCAAAAAGCTCTTTATTTTTCTCATACTGCCTGTGCTGCAGCAGCTATTTTCACCCTCTGTCTGAAACCAGAACCCAGTCAGCTCTGATTGGTTAGCTGGCCATCTGTTGGCATTGGTCAACCGCTTAGAGATGTCCCGCACCTTAGCCTGTGACGTACAATGTGTTGGAGCGCTAGCAAATAGAAGCGAGTGTGTTACATAGTGATGTCACCATGAAACAATGGAGGCGTTTCAGTCAGGGAGGAACTGCAACTGCAACTTTGCAGACCATTTACATGTTCAAAAATCGATATAACGCAATACAGGAAAAGCATAATAGGGCCCCTTTAACTCCTGTCTGTTTCCCCAGAAAAAATAAAAGCAGCCATCATCACTGCACCCAACATTTGTCTTCGTCTTTGGATGTCCATGATTGGCTTCATCTGTGAAGAGGATAAAAAACACAGTTGTTACGAGATTAACTCCACAGTCATCAAGTGAAAGGATCCGGCGATTTGTTCGATGATACCTTAAAGCTGAAAAGCCTTATGTGCTTTATGGCTGCGACTCCCACTGATTGTGTAGAGATCTCATTTCACACATGAACGTCTCTCTCTGCTCTCTGGGTGTGTGTCCATACACTCTGTAGTTAGTGCCTTAACATTATGTCTGCTGGCCCCAGGGCTGGATCACAGAGAAGAGGGTTGAAAAGGAAATAGACGGTTGAAGAAAGTAGAGAACATATAGCTGACAGACAGTGAAAATGAAAAACAGGCATTTCTTGTCATGTTTGTTTGTTATTTACTTCATTACTTTACTTGGTTGCACCTCCTTACACAAAATATGTAGCACCAGTATTCAATATATGTTAAGTGGGAATGTTTTGCCGCCATCTATGAAAAATAAATTATGTATATCACAGGTTGAAAAAAATCCCAAATTTGACTCACAACATTTGATTTACATGCTCCCACTTTGTAGCAGCAAAGCCAGATACAGATACAGGCCTGGTACCTGCAGGCCCCTCTGGGTGCTTGGGGCTAGATTTATCACCACAGGGGCCCTCTGATGATGAGGCCGTTTAGTGGGGGTCCCTGTAGCCCTCCACTGATTAGCACCAAACATCTTCCCTAATAACCTTAACAAGAACAACGCCTCAGGACGACATGCTGATGCACACAGGAAAGTACACGCACACACACATACACCTCTTTAGAAATAGAGAAAAGAGCTAAGGGCTACCCATCCTCCTCTCCTTCTCCTCAAAGTCACCCCTCTCTCCTCGGCTGCAGCCCATAACTTGGCATCTCTCACTATTTCTGGGCTGAGACCCCCCCCACATTGCATCTTACCTCCCACTGCCACCTCAAACACAGAACACACATGCACCAAATTGAGTTGGTTATGGTTCAAGAGTCCCACCATCTCACATAAAGTTGCTCTCAGCGTGAACATGAAACAAGGCAATACGAATATATGAATACACGCTGGAGTGCATGAAAACTCTTGCCTCTTGGGATAAGGAGATGAGGAAGGAAACTGAGAAGAACAGAATTTATGATGCTGTGAGAAGCCGTAGGGGTCGTTTTTATAGACAGGAATCCCTTTGTGGAATGTTTCCCTAAATCAGTTTTCATATTTGTGTGCTACGAACAGTGTATGTACTGATAACATGTCCATAATGCACAGCCTGCATGCATACGTTAGGCAACATCCCAAATGAAAGACTTAAAGGATCGGTGAACCAATTAAGACATCAGTTGGATTAAGTATCCTGTGAATGTAAAATATAAATTATATGCAAACTCAATATTACTTAAATTGCTTGCCATGCCTTATCATTAAGCTGTAATAGGAAATGTCTTTGTTGCCAATGAACACTTTATTATCAATCCCTTTGCCTCGAAGCTGCCTTCATGTACTACAGGGAATATTGCCACTCTATTTCAAATGAACATATCAAGAGACTGGTCCATACGCTTTAAATTAAACACATTCTATACAAAACATTAAACATTTAGTTTTGGTTGTTTTAGGGGATATTCATTTATGACAGTAGGGCTACCATTGTCTTTATTTACATATTCAACCTCTGTACATGGACACATAGATATCTAGGTGCAACAATTCACGTTGTTGGCGTTCAGGTAATATTCTTGTGTAATCGAGACACTCGTGATCTTACAGTCTATTCAAACTTAAAGTGGTGATAGCACCGTGTTTACATTTGTTAAATTAATTGTCACATTTTGAAGAATAAGACACTTTTCTGATCACGATTGGGCATTTAACGAGGCACAAGTGAAGGCGGCATGAGAGTCCCGCCGTGACGTCAGTGGAGCCCTTGAGTCAGTCAGCTGAGGGAGGAACTCAACAGAAAGTGAACCAGGAAACCGAGGCAGCTAAACAGATCCACCGCCCCGGTGTGACGGCGGTGTTAAAGATAGGAATCACATTGTACAACAGTACAAGACTAGTATTTTGATATTTAGGTTGAAACAAAGCAGCAACATGGCTTCCCTTTTCAAGAAGAAGACCGTGGACGGTAAGTTTGCTGAGTGTGGAAGCTAGCTAACTTGTTTTTAGCCTGGCTGTACAGACTGCTGTGTTGTTCTGTTCTCATTTAACTTGTTCAACCTGTTCTGAGTCACACTGCTGACTGAAGCCTCAAACCAGCGTTTAAACGCCGCCAACATTTATGTAATGTTAGCTCAGTTGAACATGCTATTTTTTAACATAAATGGCTCGGTTAATAACACTGAAGCTTTGAACAACACTGTCGTTACACACAATGGTCGTTTAGGTTAGTTTCTACTAACTAATCCAATCGTTAGCTATCTGCTAAATCTGTAGGAATAAGATGTTTGTCTGTGTTGCTACACGAAAGCTAAGGTTAAGTCATTTGTTTATCTGCACAGGAACCGGAAACAAAATACAAATCTGTGTCAAAAGGTTGAATACACACTTTTAAATAGATTTACGCATCTAAAACGCATTTTCAAAAATACTTTTGAATTCTATTATCGGTTTTAATGTATTTAAAATTGTCCAAGAGCTTCTCTAAATCACTTCTACTGTCTCACTTCCTTTTTCTCCTCAGGAAGATATTACTGTCAATTTGAGTTCGACACATAATCTGCCTTGCTGTGCTGTAAAAACAACTAAAACTGTGGCACACAGACAATCTCAATATTTATTTATTTATAGAACACATTTAAAACAAACTTCAGTTGACCAAAGTGCTGTACAGGCAATAACTACAATATTAAATAACACAATGGGAGTACAATAATAAAAACAATATTTAAAAACATGATAAAAAGCACAATAACTAGAAACATATATATATATAAAAACACATACAAATGTAAAAATGTAATGTTCAACTAGTATTAAGACATCATGCAATGATCTACTGTTAGGAGAATGCTGCAAAAATATGACATCATATCATGCTGTTCATTTATAGTCTGACGTGGTCACTTTTAGATAAGATAACCCTTTACAAGTTGGGTCACATTTAGATAAAATAATCCTTTAAAAGTTCAAACAGAAGCAGACATTTGCACTTTTACAACAGCAAGGGGGACGGTGCAGTAATAGGAAACATCAGTGAAAAAAGCATATATTCTATAAATAAGTAAATCATAAAAAGCAAAATATAATGAATCCATATTTCAAAATATTAAAAAAAATATTAATTTGTCTCCAGGCTCAATAAGCAGCCTCACAAGGTCACAATGGAAAAGAGCCCTCTTTAATCAAATGTAATGAATAAATTATTCTTTTTCAGATACTGAATATATTGACTCATAGCTGGGCTGGATTTCAGATTAAAGTTAACTTTATCAAAAATAATTTGTTTGTAAAAATATCAATGGAAATTGTCTTTATCTTTAAAAACTGTGCTCTGTTGGTTGAGGCAAATCTCTTCTCAGCACCGCCTTCCCACCCCTCCCATCCTTGTCATTCCAGTTTCACCAATACCGATCCTCTGCATACTGTACTTACTGTGCCTCTGTGTTACCTCCACCTCATGCCCTGCCGTTGTCTGGTCTTCTCTGCAGTCTCCATCTCGCATTCTTAATTTCTCTCATCTCTCGCTCTCTGGGCACAGTTTCCCCCCCCAGATGTTGCCCTGGGTAAGGTGGCTGAAGTGGTTTCTGGTTATTTGGCGAATGAAGGGGGGGGGTTGGATCCCACATATTTGTAGGACGATATCCCTCCCACTTTGAGACGTTGGCGGCACGTCACTGTGTACGTAGACACGCTTCGTTCCCACAAGTGGTCCAACGCGCTCACGTGTCTCGACTAACTTCATGATTGCTGAACTTTTCACAAAGAATAAGCATTCTTCTGCAGTAGTTTACTTCTTCCAAAAACTCATTATTTCCTTCATAACATATTGCAACTTATGAATATGAAGCTGAATTGATTGTTATAAGTTTTTTTTATTGATGTCCCAGATTACTTTTAATTTAATGATTTAATTTACATTTTAATATTGACATGTTTGTCCTAGCAGAGGGATTCCTCCTCTTGTAAGTTTCATAACGATTCAAATAAAAAAAAGTTGCAAAAAAGATGTCTGTTGTGCTGTAGGCAACTTAATCAGAATTGAAGATGTCATTTTTTTTCTTAGGTTATAGGCAGCCTATTTCTGTGTTTTTATTTCTGTATTATCTGTGTACAGCCAGAGCTGAATTAGTTTCCTTTCCTGAGTTCCTGAAGGTGTGTGTGTGTGTGACTTGGGTTGTCCCTCTGACTCAGAAGTTCAGGATTAACGTGTGACTTCAGCGTCATACATGGCCTCACATGATGTCACTTAGTGTGGGTGGGTTACAGCTCACTTAATATTGTGGTGTGAGCACTTCCACATTGAGCTGTGTCAGTATGCTATCTCAACGCGTTGCTTGTTGTGAGGTGTTTCGCGTGCATGTGGGGACACAGACATGCTCATGATCACAATTGAGCTCCCTAAATAAATGCTTCATATATCTTCCAAAGCCATGCAGCCGTCCTAGACCCACCCTTCCTACCTGCATTCTTTGAATTAAACACTTTGTCTTTGTTCATTTTGACATCAATCATCTTACAATTTCATTTTTTACCACTTCCTCTACACGGCACTGAGGGTAATAAAGAAGAAATGGTAGAAGGCTGTCCAGAATTAAACAGCATAGAAACATTCATTTAATTCTCCACATTCTTGTACGTTCTGATCAGTAGGCTATAAAACTCAAAAGTGATGCCAGATTTGGAGATTTTTTGGGAGGGGGACAACAGGACATATTTTTTGACTAAGATAACGTTTTTTCTGCTCGACTTTACTGTTAGAATACAATTTCTGGGGGGTTGTTCATATTTTAAAAGCGCAAAAGTGAATCTGGTCATTGTATTCGATGATATAAATTCAGATATTGAGTCATTTTGGTGTGGTTGGCTGTGGCTCATGGGGTAAATGTGTCTTTACTAATCAGCGGGTTCAATCCCCTGCAGTGAAGTGTCCGTTGGCAAGAAACTGAACCCCAAATTGCGGTATTGAAGTGTGTGTAGGTCTTTGGAAATATGAAATGTAATCGTGTTATAATTGTTTAAGATATTGTCTGCTTTGACAAAGTCTGAACTGACCTTGCCTTCATCTTTCTCTCTCCAAAGACGTAATCAAGGAGCAGTCTAAGGAGCTGCGCGGCACCCAGAGACAGATCACCAGGGACCGATCAGCGCTGGAGAAACAAGAGAAACAAATGGTGGGACCACACACACACACACACGCACACACACACACACATACACATACACATACACATACACAACGCTTAAGTCTTGGGGACAAACATTCCTCTACAAGATATGTTCCATATATTACTACATATTGCATCAATGCTTTATTAAAACCCCTCTCTGTCCCAACACACACATAGAGATCCTTATAACATGTACTTCCTACCGTTAAACCTGATTGGCTAATGGCTCTAAATGGATTGACAAAAATGATCTGGTGTGGTGGATTTGCTTCAGGCAAGTCACACTACTCTCTCTCATATCACATGCACACTCCCGCCATTACACGACAAGGCTATATTCACAGGCGAACGTAACATTTCCCCTCCCTGAAAGATGAAAGCAGCCTTTCCCCTCTGTTGCATTAAGTAAATATCATACAGGACATAATGACCTCCCCGGGGAACCGCATTCTTTATTCCTCATTAATGCTTTCTGCTAATTAGTTTTTTAAGCTTTGTTTCACATTTTGAATAAAAGATCATTTTGCTAAGAAATGGAAATGACTTATATCAGCAGTTTAGCTCAATGATAATGTCTGCTGCTTCAATTGTGAATTTAAGCACAAATGAAAATGGCACAGGACAGAAGTTATGCCCCCAAAATGTATAATTAGTTCAATTTTTGTCAAATTCTTGATTTTCTATGTAGTGTTTGAGTAATGCGGTTTAATATAAGGATCTACGTTTAAAAAAAAAAAGTGTTGTAGAGGTACTTTAAGACCATTTAAATGTATGAAATGTGGCATCTTGCAACACACATACAGGAAAGCAGATAGTTGTACTGAAGCTGCTGTTGCAACACATTGTCCATCTGTTGTTTGGGAAAATCTTTGTTTAAACAAAAAGACTCTCAGTTGCTACCGGGTAAAGTCTACTAACGGCTTCACATTAGTGAGCTGCATTCCTCCATGTCTGGGGGAGCGCTGTCTATCCATCACCCCCCCCCCCCCCCCCCCCTCCTGCTCTGAGCAGGCAGTAAATAAGACATTATACGTTTCACATCTCTATCTTCTCCCTACTAAAGCATTCATAGTATTTCACATGACAGTGCAGTTGACATTATTATTGTCACGGTGTGCCTTATTTTACTCACACAGGACGACAGCTTTATTCTCCATGGCATAATTATTATTTTGTTCTGCTCACACATGCATCCAAAATACAGACTTAACCTAATGAACCTGTCTGTGTGTGTGAGAGAGAAACAGAGACAGTACGTCTGTTTCTTCATCCAACATTAATAATTGATTATTGTTTCCTGAGATGCTTTTAGCTCACATGTAAAATAAACAACACATGCTGTACTGTAGCAGTGCTCGGAGGCCTGGCTAGCTCACTGTAACCTGCAGCTCCTCTCCTGTCTCCGGGGAGCCTCACACACACTCGTGCCCACACACAGCATCCCTGTGGGCTTCAGTGTTTACCAAAGCAAAAAGCACGTATTTGCTTGCCACCGTGTAAGGCTTGATCCAGATGACTTTATTTACTATGTGTATATTTGCAAACACACTGGCCTCTCGGGAGCATTGTGGATACATTTCTGTTATTTGTTTTCAATGCATACAGTGTGTATGTATGCACCAGTAGGCTACTTGTAAAGCTAGGGGAAAGCATGGTAGCACTGAGCAGATTATAAGGTTAGCTACAGCACTCAGAACAGATTTACATAATTATTTCACAATTTAATTTACTCTTCAAAAGCCCCCTTGATCTTTTAGGGTTATGGTATGTCACTTAAGCTGGTGAAAGGGGTAATGGCCATTTAATGTTACTTAAAAAAATCGGGTCTGTGTGGATTCCCATTCAGAGCCCTCCATGCCCTCCATGGCTCAGACACTGGTCTCATGGGTCAGTTGCATTCGACAAGGTTACTGATTATTCTGTCTTGAGTCACCAAGATCTTCATGGGCAGCTATGCTCATTTTCAAAATGCTTACATGGTATACCAATGGTCTTAGTCCAAACATATTAGTTAGCATGAACACGTCTCTCCCAAAGAGTGCTACAACTCAAAATGCAAGTGTTTCTGACTTTAAGAGCACATATCACTGATATTGATGTAACTGTTACAGGCCACGAAAATAACTTATTTGAATTCTTGATCTTGTTTTTGTTGCTCTTTTTAATGTGGCTTTTGTCATGGTTAAGGATATCCTATTGCTGAAACGAATGGAAAACTGCTGGTGCTCATTGACAATATGACCGTTATAAAACATGACTTTGAAGAGCAGCGTATTTGCTCCGCTATAGCTAATCTGCAAAATGGGGAGCCTGAAATCCTAATAATGAAATATAATGTTTAATGTTAGGCAGATGACTTACGGTACTTGCCCACAACCAGGAGACGCTAGGGCTCTCAGTGGAGCCTCAATGGATTTGTTCCAGAAATTACAATATTGTTGAATTAGAATTTGGAGTTTCTCTTTCTGTCAGACAATACCACTCTGTCATATTAAACATGGACTCCATTGTTAGAATTTCTTACTATACATGGTTTGTGCATACTCACACTAATGTGCTAAATGTATTTAATATGCCTGCACAATTATTAATAATTAATTATCAAAATGTTATCGAAATCTCAGCATGGATTGTTCCATAATGAAATCGCAGGAAGCTCAACATTTGGGAAAAGCTAAATATGTGTTGAAAAAACATTTTGAGTCACACCATAATTATAAAAAAAGGGACAATGAGAATTACGATTCAAAAATAATTTATCCCTCCATTACCGTGAGTCAATTCGCAATTGCAATATCAGTTATAATAATTGCATTTAATAACTTTTTTCCAAAGTGTACCGCCCTAGTGCCTACTGACATTGTACATACTAACATTGGCCCTCTATTCTCCTCTTCCCCCCTTTTAAGGAGGCTGAAATCAGGAAAATGGCAAAGAGTGGAAACAAGGAGGCGTGTAAGATCCTGGCCAAGCAGCTGGTGCAGCTGAGGAAGCAGAAGAACCGCACGTACGCCGTCAGCTCCAAGGTCACCTCCATGTCCACGCAGACCAAGGTCATGAACTCACAAATGAAGATGGCCGGCGCCATGGCCTCCACAGCCAAGGTAAGACTCTCTCCTCCAATCCAGCTTGTTTTAGGTTAAAATATTAAACACTTTAACGGTCTTTGAGACTTTTTGATGTATTTTTTACATAACTATGTGTCCCCGGTGTGTCAGGGAACTCACGCAGTGTCAGAAAATAAAACCCTCTCTCTTTTCCTCCGTACCCAAATCTCTAAAAACGGGGGTACAACGGAGCTGATCCAGATTTGCGTCCGATATGACGTAATATCGGAAATGTGGACCAACGGCCCTATCAGAAAGTTTGCTATCGGAATCAATGCCCGACAGGTTTTGGACGTAATATGGTCTTTGTTGACATTAGCAAGCATCGCTAACACTCAGAGCAAACCAGTACTGGAGAGAGCACATGTGTAAAAAAAGCAGGAAATAAAAAAAGGAACTCACCTTGTGATAAACTGGCAAGAGAGAAAGCATTTGAGCTCCATACTGTTTCAGACATAATCCTTGATGTGGTTTGGAACATGATATGGCATTTAATCACGGCAGCATTTATAATTCTGAGCAGGCATAAGCTCCACCTCCTCTTTTTTCAAGCTAAGGGCCCAGAATAAGCACTTTTCTAACGGGGCTGAAATAGAGGGGTATGAGGCATGGCTAGAATGGGTGATCTGTTTAGTGTTTTGAGCAAAACACATCATAGACATGTTTTCTATATATTTGTATATATCTGAGACCCATAATATATGCCTAAAAATAGCATGATAGGAGATCTTTAACATATCAAATCAAACTCAGGAAAGTTAACAGTGTTTTTGTTTTGCATATGAACCAGTTTCAGTGTTTAATATTCAAGTGTTTAAAGTATTAATGCGGGATCTGTTCATGTTGAGAGTCTGCCTGCTAATGAGGTGTGAAAGGTGGTAATTGGCCTAAAGCTGAACAGAGTCAGACTGCGCAAACATACACAGGTCAAACATAATTAGGCTTCAGATTAATGGAGTGTGCTGTAGTGTGTCGCATTTTCAGAAGAAGAGGGAAAAAGTGTGAATTGTTGTATGTCAGGCATACACAAAGTTTGTTCATACACAGATTTGTGCAGCACTTCCTCCTCACACAGCTTTGGGTGAGCATGTTGTGAAGCAGTGAACACAGGGACAAGTGAACCTGTTGTTTCAGGTTCAGCTGTGAACATGTGTGCTGATCTTTCACAGGAAGGAAGGAGATGCATAATTTAGAGTCAGCCTGTGTTTTGTTTTTCAGTGTCCTATGTTATTCTAACTTGCTAATAATGAATGCAGTGCAAGTCTTCCAAAGGCCATTTTCCACCAAATTAATTGGGAAGCACTGATTTGTAAAAATAGCTGAAATCATCTTAAATCCACTCCTTGGGAAAATGCCTTCTCTGTAATATGGAAGGCAATTTACCGTGATTATTTTTGTAAGAGTTAACGTCTCTTTATGTGACGAACATGTACATTTAAATTAAATTCTAGCTGTATTTTTAAAAAAATGCATATATTTTACCATCTTTCTACTTTAAAGGGGACCGATCATGCAAAATGCACTTTGTGATGTCTTTTATACATAAATATGTGTCCCCGGTGTGTCGTGGAACTCACGCAGCGTCAGAAAATAAAACCCTCTCTCTTTTCCTCCGCACCCAAATCTTTTAAAAATGGGTGTACAACGAGCGGATACAGATTTCCATCCGAACTGACGTGTCCATCCGAACTGACGTCGGCGGACCCACAGAAAGTTGCTATCAGAAACAATGCCTGACGTGTTTTGGACATAATCTCGTCTTTGTTTACATTAGCAAGCCTCGCTAACACTCAGAGCTAACCTGAACTGAAGAGCACATGCGTTTTAAAAGCAGGAATTAAAAAAAGAACACACCTTGTGATAAACCCGCAAGAGAAAAAGCATTTGAGCTCCATACGGTTTCAGAAATAATCCTTGACGTGGTTTAAACAGGATGGCGTTTTATCACAACCGAATTTAACTTTATCTCCGGTAGAATTCTGATCATGCATTAGCTCCGCCTCCTTTTTTCTTTTCAAGCTAAGGTCCCAAAATCCGCGTTTCTCTAACAGGGCTGCAAAAGAGGGGTATGAGCAGTATGAGGCATGGCTACAATGGGTGATCTGTTTGGTATTTTAAGCAAAAAACTTCACAGACATGGTTTGTATAGGTATGGCCCTACAATATATCTTTCAAATATAGCATGATAGGTCCACTTTAAATTAGGTTACTACTGTTTTGTTTCTTTACTCAAAAGCTTCTCCTCCAAGATGTATTATTTAACTTTCTTTCTCATCATATGTGCAGACAATGCAAGCAGTGAACAAGAAGATGGATCCACAGAAGACCCTGAAGACCATGCAAGACTTCCAGAAGGAGAACATGAAGATGGACATGACTGAAGACATGAGTAAGAACACACACACACACACACACACACACACACACACACACACACACACACACACACACACACACACACACACACACACACACACACACACACACACACACACACACACACACACACACACACACACACACACACACACACACACACACACACACACACACACACACACACACACACACACACACACACACACACACACACACACACACACACACACACACACACACACACACAAAGAGCTCTGGTATTTACAGGCTTACCAAAACCAGATTGTCTGGATGTATGTGAACGCTGCACAGAGTGACGCGTGAGGGGAAGAGAAATATGAAATATGACGGTACATAGAGAGGGTTTTCCGTTTCATCCACACATGGTATATTACCAGTTGGAGTTTAAGCTATCTTACTCTAAAGTCCAAACTGTGACTGAAAATGTATGCTTTTGATTAACTTAACCTTTTTTGTCGCTTTCTCTCCAGTCAACGACACTTTGGACGAGATCTTTGATGATTCTGGGGATGAAGAGGAGTCTCAGGATATTGTCAACCAGGTCCTGGACGAGATCGGCATCGAGATCTCAGGAAAGGTAAGACATCCATAATGAGAGAAAGATAGACAATATACCACTGGACTTTTATAATACAAATGTAAAAAGATAATGTGGTGAATAAAAACAAACTGTCAAAAATGGTAAAAGAAGGGAAATAAAAGATAAAGGCAATAAAGAGACAGGTGAAAGCCTCTCTGATTGAAGTTTTTTTTAAGAAGGCGATTCAGAGATCACTGACTCAACCAACCTGTTTTCTCAAAGTGCAGATGTCCAGCACTCGGTCAGAGATGAGATACACATACTGTGAGCTTTGTGAAGAGGCTTAAGCAGAAGTGATTTGATTATGTCTCAGTCTGGAGTCCATTTGTGTACAGTGGTCTCTGTGCCTTTTACATAATGCGACATACCTTAATGTTCCTTCTGTTTGAAAACACTTTAGCTCCCTTTTTATTTCTTTTTAATCTAAGTTGTATCACTATTCAGGAAACATTTAGAAAATGTAAAGGCTCTTTCCACATGTAAAGGGTCTCCCGGCAGAATGAAGTGAACAATAAGTGTTGCACATGGCTTTTACCCGACTGTTCAAATGTTTCCCAGCTGCCACTTGGTGGGGCTCGCCTCCAGCTCTGGTGTGTGTGTGTGTGTGTGTGTGTGTGTGTGTGTGTGTGTGTGTGTGTGTGTGTGTGTGTGTGTGTGTGTGTGTGTGTGTGTGTGTGTGTGTGTGTGTGTGTGTGTGTGTGTGTGTGTGTGTGTGTGTGTGTGTGTGTGTGTGTGTGTGTTGTGTGTGTGTGTGTGTGTGTGTGTGTGTGTGTGTGTGTGTGTGTGTGTGTGTGTGTGGTCTGGCTCCCCCTGGGGGCCTCCATGAGTTATTACCTCTCATAACACAATGTACACACCCACACATTGTCCCATAAACAAGCCCACAGCTGGAGAGAACAAACAGGCGGGATTCATAAAAACATGCAAAAATGTGTTTGAATTTAAATTGAGGGGGGGGGGGTTATAATGTCCTGCTCCATCCCAATAAAGGCTGAGCAGAGAATAATCTGAATGCTCACTTCTTAGAAAGCAAAATCATAAAACACAAACCCTTGGGCTGAAAGGAACACTCATAAACTCTGGTAGTTTGGGAGAATATCATATAATAAGAAAATAAGCAGTTATTGTGTTTTGTCATATTCACAGGAATGCAATAGTATTTTTTGCTTTTAGTACGACAATTACATGTGCAGAAAAATGGCAAATACAAATCTTATTTGATGATAAGATTATGAGATCCATATAATTGCACGATTGTTGTATCACTCGTATTAAACTTATTAATCATAAAAATACTCGACCATTCACCAACAAATCTGGGAAGAAATTAAAGAGGAAGAGATTAAAGAACGTGAAAAAGGTTTTGTTTCCTCTTTACACTATACTTCATGCAAATGAATGCAGCATCAAACAATGCTTGTGTAACTGCCGCCCACTTGCATTATAACTGAGGTGGGCTATAATTATTTAAAGGGACATCGCAAAGTAATCCTGCAGTATAAATTGTTACGTCGAGTTCATAGTTTTCCATTATAATTGAGAATAATTGTGATCAAATCTGAGGCGGTCGTTTACATTTGGCTCTGAAGTGGCATTCGGCACACAGCTGTCAACAGCAGCCAATCCTCCAGCCTTGTGTGTTATCAAGTTTGCCTGCTAATGGGATTTTTTCTCTCCAGATGGTGAGAGCTCCAGCTGCAGGAAGGAGCCTCCCGAGCGCCGCCTCCTCCAAACAGGCCACTATCTCCGACGACGAGATCGAGAGACAGCTCCGAGCTCTGGGAGTGGACTAATGGTCTTCTCTGTGTTAATGTTCGCACTATAGGCCTGTGCCACATTAATACTGAGTGATACGGACTCTTTCAGACACATTGGATTTGTCATTGTTGAAATGCTACAGGTGTAAGAAAGGGTGCTCACCAACACACATTAAAGGGACAGTTCTCCACTAAAATACATTTTTTAAATCTTAACTGAAGTGCTTTATCAATTTAGATTTGATAGTTATAAGTTGTTGGAGATATCGGCCGTAGAAATGTCTGCCGTCTTTCGAGTAAGACGGAGCTAAATGTGACTTGTGAAAGGTAACCCACAGACCTTTTTGTGAACAGTTTACGTAGGAACTACTTCCTTTATACTGCATCACCAAGCCAAGGAACATTGTGTTCTCCTCGGCTGATAACATGAGTTACCTCAGCCTAACAGACTAAATTGATAAATAAATAGCACTAAAGGTAAGAGAAAAACATGTATTTTAAATTATTAACTGTCCCTTTAAGACAAACATGTATATTAACCTACACATATCCACACTTTCTACAGCAGGTCGCCTTAAGGCAGAACATCTGATCTATTTATGCGAAAATAATATTTATTATGACACTGGAAGGTGTACCAATAATACATGTAAAGAGCTTTCATCCACCCACGCTGTTTACCTCCCATCGCTGTCTTTAAAAGGGCTACAGTGTCTGAGACCGTGGAGCTGGCTCGACCCATCTGCTGTTTTGGTCTTTAGTCATATGATCAGCTTTTATGCGGCTGGAGATGAATGCAAGTTTTAATGAGTAATACCTGGTAATTAAAAAAAGAGCTTGAGGGTTGTCGGTAACCAGATGGAACTTATATTGTTCCTTTTTAAAGCATTTAAAGGATTCCCTTCCTCTGAGGCAGACTATCCTCCTCTACATGTTTGTCATTGTTATGTGGGTGAAATATCAGAAATGAGACACGGTTACTTTACCACGCAGGAGAAAAAAGCGACATCGACAACCGGTCACTGTCTCCAAACAAATGTAGCAGCTAGCTTATTAACCATCATGTTTTAAAACCCTTAGGTACGCTACTGTAGTTACTGGAGATGATGTAACTCGTATGCATGTAACATGTATAACAGATTAGGGTAAGGCCTTCACTTTACTTCCACATAATGCATGAGGCGCTGAGGCGGGTTAATCCGAGGGCGAGCATTTAATTAGCACCACTGAAGAAGAAATGCTGTAGGGATTGTGTGTGAAAATGTAATCAAACACAATATAGGACTAATGGGAGACTGGCTTATTGAGTTTTTTTAATTGGTTGATGCTTTTGGGTAATCATATTAGTTTTTCTTTTGTAATTCTGGGTTGATCTGGTTGTGTATCTTATAATGGACATGGGGTTCAAACAGTGATTGTTGGACGCTCTGTTCCGCAGTCGCTCCTCTCTTTCAGCTGCTGTGCAGTTACACTCATATGTTATTTCTAGCTGCCTCGCTCACACACACGACAGCATTAAAATGATGGAAGTGTTTGCTCAAATTAAACTGTGATCCAGGAGATGTTTTCTCTTGTGCCCCTACTCTAAAACAAATACAGTTGGCCAGCTTCATGAGGGTGACAGGGACATATCAGGTTTTTGTCTTTTCTCATTCTCTGGCCTCTTTGTTCCTCATTGCCAAAACAAAATACTAAATAGTTTTTATTCCTGCATGCATCTGACATGTACAATTCATCTTGTATGTCATACTTTCCTCTACCTTTTCAACAGTCCATTGTGAGCGGAAACAAAGTCTTAGCCGATTTCGACAATGTTTCTTGGCAGTTCCATGCTTAGATAATGTCCACACTTTTTGAACAAAGGTGTATGTACACTCTTCTGAATTTGTTTTAGTCATTGTAAAGTGACTCTGTAAAGGGTTTATGGCTTTTATAATGAATAAAGTTTCTTCAGGTACAGGTTGGAGAGCATTTCTGTTTTTTTCTTTGAAGAAGTAGAAACTACAAACGATTTCCACATTTCTTTTTCAGATTTCTTCCAGTCCACTGGTTCCAATTCATTTCCACATCATGAATGAAACAATCTTGAATCTTGCTCAAGTTAAATCGAGCAGCAATCTGTTTATAGAATAGAATATATCTTTATTGTGCACCACTATTGAAAGAATATTAACTTCTTAAATGATTTTCAGTTGCCTGAGCGACTCTATAGTGTCAGTCTCCCAGAGCTCAATCTGCTGATCAGAGGATGGGATACTGCTTCTTGGCATTACTGTAAAAAGTTAACTCAGGGGCTTTTGGGGTTTGCCAACTATTTTGCTTTCCAATTACACAATCCTAGAAAGTAAAATTGCTTTAAAATGTGATTACCGGACACAGATGGAAGTTCCCCAAGATGATAAAGTTGATTTGATTCTCGGAAATACTCTACATACATGTAGTTAGTAAATAAATCAAAAGATGGATCCAGATGTCTGAAAGAAAAAGCAGTCACTGAAACGGCATTAAAGGGGCCTTATTTTGTATTCTTGGTCTTTCCCTTTCCTGTAGTGTGTTAATACGTGTTTGTGCATGTAAATGTTCTGCAAAGGTTAAAATCCCAAAGTTCTCTCTAAAGTAAAGGCACAATATACACATATTAACCTACACATGAGCACAATAGGGCCCCTTTAACTGTGGTTTAAAGTGTATAATTTGTAGTAAATCAGACATTGCAATACAAGCATTGTGCTTTTATGGATGCGTAGTGTTTCAGTAATATTGCTACAAATATATGCAACAAAATAAAATAAGTGGAAAGACCACAATGTTCTCTGAATACAGTTGCAAGAATGTGAACCCTTTGAATTCTCCACACATAGCGTTGTGTGTTCCTTCCAAACAACTGAACTTTGGTTTCATCTGTCCACAGAATATGTTGCCAGTAGTGCTGTGGAACATCCAGGTGCTCTTTTGCAAACTTCAAACGTGCAGCAATGTTTTTTCTGGACAGCAGTGGCTTCCTCCGTGGTGTCCTCCCATGAACTCCATTCTTGTTCAGTGTTTTACGTATCGTAGATTAGTCAACAAAGATGTTAGCATGTGCCAGAGATTTCTTTAAGTCTCTAGCTGACACTCTAGGATTCTTCTTCACCTCATTGAGCATTCTGCGCCGTGCTCTTGCAGTCATCTTTACAGGACGGCCACTCCTAGGGAGAGTAGCAACAGTGCTGAACTTCCTCCATTTATAGACAACTTGTCTTACCGTGGACTGATGAACATCAAGGCTTTCAGAGATACTTTTGTAACCCTTTCCAGCTTTATGCAAGTCAACAATTCTTAATCGTAGGTCTTCTGAGAGCTCTTTAGTGCGAGGCATGGTTCACATCTGGCAATGCTTCTTAAGAATAGCAAATTCAAAACTGGTGTGTATTTTTTATAGGGCAGGGCAGCTTCAACCAACACCTCCAATCTCGTCTCATTGATTGGACTCCAGGTTGGCTGACTCCTGACTCCAATTAGCTCTTGGAGAAGTCTTTAGCCTAGGGGTTCACATACTTTTTCCACCCTGCACTGTGAATGTTTACATGGTGTGTTCAATAAAAACATGAAAACATATTGTTTTTGTGGTATTAGTTTAAGCAAACTGTGTTTGTCTATTGTTGTGACTTGGATGAAGATCAGAACACATTTTATGACCAACTTATGCAGAAATCCAGGTAATTCCAAAGGGTTCACATACTTTTTCTTGCAACTGTATAAAAAGTGAAGCATCAAACTTAATGAGGTGAAGTTTGAAAGCAGTAGCGTTGATGCATCATTCAGAGCAGCACTTAGAAGTCCATAGATTTATCCTATTCAGCACATTGTGACTATAACTTTCAGCGCGCTGCCTCAGAAATGTGTCCATGACCCTGTTGCATTTATTTCCCCTGACAGCACTCCAGAGAGACCGCTGTACATGAATCACAGCAGAAACGTCTTGTTCCTGAATGAAGGTGTCTTCCAGCTTTATTTATGAATCCCCAGTGACTTGTTTGGGTTCATGCTGTACACATAACCTCACTCTCCCACCTAATGTATTACACAGGGTCTTGAAATTAGTAAAAAATGAGCGATGGTACATGAAGCTCTGCATGAAAGACGGTTCTCCTTTATTGTCAAAAATGCATTAAACTGATTTACGCTTTAGAGCCTAGGAAGTGAAAGACACTAGCTCAATATGTGTGTAAGTACATGTGCTAATCAACTCTCTGGCATATTTACTCGATATTTTCAATCAACTGGAGTGATGGCAATACATTTTTTACATAGCTTATTTTTTCGGCACTCTAATAACGTGGGATACTAATGTACATTTCTTCCCTTCACAAATCAATGGCACCTGATGTAACTGAACATAAAATCCTAGATTTGGTCTGAGAAATAAGTTGTTTCTTCACTTTATTTAGACGTTTTACATCCGTCATCCCAACCAGGTCAACGTCTTGACTGGCTGATGTTCTTCTTTGTATGACACTTTGTCAAGGCAGCAACAACAAAAGCAGAACATCAACAAACTGAAGTAAATCTATCTTTTAGGGAAACAGCAGATCCATGTGGTGACATGTCAGAAAGTTTCACATACTCCTGACGTCAAACCATAAATCAAAGAGGTTGTGCTCAGCAAAGTAGCTCAACCTAATATATGATCAAATAAATAGGTTATTGTGACATTTTAAATATATAACTTTTTCGGCAACAGTTATATTCATTTAAATAAAACTGATTTTAATTTAACAGATAATCTAAATAAACCAACAAACAAATACAACTAGAATACATCTAAATGAACAACATTTCATCAACAATAAAGAAATGTTGTCTTGAAAAGGGAGAATAAAAGTTAGGCTTATATCTGTCTTTAGAAAGGCACAGAACTGAGGGCTCACCTGTACGGGATTCTTTTAGGAGAATATAGTCTTTTAAATACTGTAAATACACATTTCTCTTCAAGTAAAAAACAAACCAAAGATTCTGCAGTCTATTTGCAAAAAGGGATGTCTCTTTAAATGAAACACTTTCTGCTTTGGAGTCATGTAACGAAGTGACAATGACTCATGCTTTTATAGCTAAGGTGTTTTTCAGTTGTTTTCTTATATGGCTGACCTTCACTGGATATAAATTATCATCTGAATTTTAAATCAATAGAATAGTTTCAAGGGTATCAGCAGCTGCTTGTTGCAGAGTGACGGCAGTTTTTGTTGTTCTTTCTGATTTCTTGTTGAGTAAAACTTTCCCAACTTTCAAGGTTTTTCTGTCAGACATTTGATTTTAAAGGAGCACATTTTCACCAGCATGTGAAGTCATGAATGAGCCTCCATCGAACTAAAGGTGAACCCTGAACTACGTCATGGGTCTTTGTGATTTGCTCATCAGTGTGATGCAGTGTGGGTTGAGTTTGGTCAAACAGGAGCTGAGGTTCAGGCTGGTTTTTACCCGTTTTTCTCTTTGTCGTCTGTTGCAGAACCAGACTCTGACCACCTCCTTCTCCAGATGGAGGCCTTTTGCTATCCGCGCTATTTCCTGGGAGGATGGCTTATTTTTTTCCAAAAAGCTGTGTTCCAGGGCCTCCTTAGCTCCCAGACTGCAAGGTAAAGAGAAGAGAAAACTGTATAAAACTGAAACACCATTGTATGGTATGCATTGTTATATGTTTGTAAGAGGTCATACCTGATAGTGGTTCTCCTTTTCCTCTTCCGCTCGTTCATTCCTAATTTATCACTGTACAAGGCTGCAGAAAGGAAACATAATACCTTATTACTGCATGGAGAAGAGAAACAGCACACAGCTCACTGATGTATGCGTCATGCGATAAGGGGGTATCAAATGACTCATAAGTGCATTTACTACTTAGATTGACACAATACAGGTAAAGGTTACGTTAAAATAAATGCTCTAAACAGGAGTTTCTTGAGTGGAGTGGATGAATGTGACTCACCACCGGCCAGCTCTGCTTCATCCAGCCATTTGGACAGAATGGCCTTGAGTTTGCAAGCGTTCTTGAAGCTCAGCTGCAGATTCTCAAAGCGGCAGATTGTAGTCTGACTGAACTCTGAGCCGTGCACTGCAGCAAGAGCCTCCCCTACATTAGTCTGCGTGTAGCCTGGAGGTAAAAATGAAATAGAAATAATGTATATAATACTAAGGAGAAGAGAAGCTGCAATCCCATTACATAACAGAAACATTTCTGGAAATGTCTTTCATTCAGAATCAGAAACAGGTTTATTACCAGGTTGGTTGACACGTACGAGGAATTTGACTTGGTGCACACATAAAAGTAAAATTCAAATTAAAAATACAGATAGAAAAGTATTTTAATAAAACTATAATAACATAAATAAATATAGTAAAATATAGCAGTCTTTACATTGAAATAGAATGGAATAAAATATGTGCAGTAATAAATACAAAAACCAGATATTGTGTACATTGTGTGCATTAATGTAATGCAAAGAGTCTATGATGTGTACGGTGGCCCTGAAGTGCAAGTCAAAACAACATTGCTGAAGCGTTTTCTGAAATGGTGTAGTATTTTCTGAAACGCTGTAGTGTTTTCTAAAATACTGTAGTGTTTTCTGAAATGCTGTAGTGTTTTCTGAAATGCTGTAGTGTTTTCTGAAATGCTGTAGTGTTTTGTAAAACGCTGTAATGTTTTCTGAAATGCTGAAGTGTTTTCTGAAACGCTGTAGTGTTTTCTGAAATGCTGTAGTGTTTTCTGAAATGCTGTAATGTTTTCTGAAATGCTGTAGTGTTTTGTGAAACGCTGTAATGTTTTCTGAAATGCTGTAGTGTTTTGTGAAACGCTGTAATGTTTTCTGAAATGCTGAAGTGTTTTCTGAAATGCTGTAGTGTTTTCTGAAACGCTGTAGTGTTTTCTGAAATGCTGTAGTGTTTTCTGAAATGCTGTAGTGTTTTCTGAAACGCTGTAGTGTTTTCTGAAATGCTGTAGTGTTTTCTGAAATGCTGTAGTGTTTTCTGAAACGCTGTAGTGTTTTCTGAAATGCTGTAGTGTTTTCTGAAATGCTGTAGTGTTTTCTGAAACGCTGTAGTGTTTTCTGAAACGCTGTAGTGTTTTCTGAAATGCTGTAGTGTTTTCTGAAACGCTGTAGTGTTTTCTGAAATGCTGTAGTGTTTTCTGAAACGCTGTAGTGTTTTCTGAAATGCTGTAGTGAAGTGTTTTCTGAAATGCTGAAGTGTTTTCTTAAATGCTGTAGTGTTTTCTGAAATGCTGTAGTGTTTTGTGAAACGCTGTAATGTTTTCTGAAATGCTGTAGTGTTTTGTGAAACGCTGTAATGTTTTGTGAAATGCTGTAGTGTTTTCTGAAATGCTGTAGTGTTTTGTGAAACGCTGTAATGTTTTGTGAAATGCTGTAGTGTTTTCTGAAATGCTGTAGTGTTTTCTGAAATGCTGTAATGTTTTCTGAAATGCTGAAGTGTTTTCTGAAATGCTGTAGTGTTTTGTGAAACGCTGTAATGTTTTGTGAAATGCTGTAGTGTTTTCTGAAATGCTGTAGTGTTTTCTGAAATGCTGTAGTGTTTTCTGAAATGCTGTAGTGTTTTCTGAAACGCTGTAGTGTTTTCTGAAATGCTGTAGTGTTTTCTGAAATGCTGTAGTGTTTTCTGAAACGCTGTAGTGTTTTCTGAAACGCTGTAGTGTTTTCTGAAATGCTGTAGTGTTTTCTGAAACGCTGTAGTGTTTTCTGAAATGCTGTAGTGTTTTCTGAAACGCTGTAGTGTTTTCTGAAATGCTGTAGTGAAGTGTTTTCTGAAATGCTGAAGTGTTTTCTTAAATGCTGTAGTGTTTTCTGAAATGCTGTAGTGTTTTGTGAAACGCTGTAATGTTTTCTGAAATGCTGTAGTGTTTTGTGAAACGCTGTAATGTTTTGTGAAATGCTGTAGTGTTTTCTGAAATGCTGTAGTGTTTTGTGAAACGCTGTAATGT
Organism: Pseudochaenichthys georgianus; assembly: GCF_902827115.2. NCBI lineage: Eukaryota > Metazoa > Chordata > Actinopteri > Perciformes > Channichthyidae > Pseudochaenichthys > Pseudochaenichthys georgianus. Next base: position 19,673,658 of record NC_047523.1, on the reverse strand, counting down.
TTTGTGAAATGCTGTAGTGTTTTCTGAAATGCTGTAGTGTTTTCTGAAATGCTGTAATGTTTTCTGAAATGCTGAAGTGTTTTCTGAAATGCTGTAGTGTTTTGTGAAACGCTGTAATGTTTTGTGAAATGCTGTAGTGTTTTCTGAAATGCTGTAGTGTTTTGTGAAACGCTGTAATGTTTTGTGAAATGCTGTAGTGTTTTCTGAAATGCTGTAGTGTTTTCTGAAATGCTGTAATGTTTTCTGAAATGCTGTAGTGTTTTCTGAAATGCTGTAATGTTTTCTGAAATGCTGAAGTGTTTTCTGAAATGCTGTAGTGTTTTCTGAAATGCTGTAATGTTTTCTGAAATGCTGTAGTGTTTTATGAAATGATGTAGTGTTTTGTGAAATGCTGTAATGTTTTCTGAAATGCTGTAATGTTTTCTGAAATGCTGTAGTGTTTTGTGAAACGCTGTAGTGTTTTCTGAAATGCTGTAGTGTTTTCTGAAATGCTGTAATGTTTTCTGAAATGCTGTAGTGTTTTCTGAAATGCTGTAGTGTTTTCTAAAATGCTGTAGTGTTTTCTGAAATGCTGAAGTGTTTTCTGAAATGCTGTGGTGTTTTCTGAAATGCTGTAATGTTTTCTGAAATGCTGTAGTGTTTTCTGAAATGCTGTAATTTTTTCTGAAATGCTGTAGTGTTTTGTGAAATGCTGTAATTTTTTTTGAAATGCTGAAGTGTTTTCTGAAATGCTGTAGTGTTTTGTGAAACTCTGTAATGTTTTGTGAAATGCTGTAGTGTTTTCTGAAATGCTGTAGTGTTTTGTGAAATGCTGTAATGTTTTCTGAAATGCTGTAGTGTTTTCTAAAATACTGTAGTGTTTTCTGAAATGCTGTAGTGTTTTCTGAAACGCTGTAATGTTTTCTGAAATGCTGTAGTGTTTTCTGAAATGCTGTAATGTTTTCTGAAATGCTGTGTTTTCTGAAATGCTGTAGTGTTTTCTGAAACGCTGTAGTGTTTTCTGAAATGCTGTAATTTTTTCTGAAATGCTGTAGTGTTTTGTGAAATGCTGTAATTTTTTTTGAAATGCTGAAGTGTTTTCTGAAATGCTGTAGTGTTTTGTGAAACTCTGTAATGTTTTGTGAAATGCTGTAGTGTTTTCTGAAATGCTGTAGTGTTTTGTGAAATGCTGTAATGTTTTCTGAAATGCTGTAGTGTTTTCTAAAATACTGTAGTGTTTTCTGAAATGCTGTAGTGTTTTCTGAAACGCTGTAATGTTTTCTGAAATGCTGTAGTGTTTTCTGAAATGCTGTAATGTTTTCTGAAATGCTGTGTTTTCTGAAATGCTGTAGTGTTTTCTGAAACGCTGTAGTGTTTTCTAAAACGCTGTAGTGTTTTCTGAAATGCTGTAGTGTTTTCTGAAATGCTGTAATGTTTTCTGAAATGCTGAAGTGTTTTCTGAAATGCTGTAGTGTTTTCTGAAATGCTGTAATGTTTTCTGAAATGCTGTAGTGTTTTCTGAAATGCTGTAGTGTTTTGTGAAACGCTGTAATGTTTTCTGAAATGCTGTAGTGTTTTCTGAAATGCTGTAATGTTTTCTGAAATGCTGTAGTGTTTTGTGAAATGCTGTAATGTTTTCTGAAATGCTGTAATGTTTTCTGAAATGCTGAAGTGTTTTCTGAAATGCTGTAGTGTTTTCTGAAATGCTGAAGTGTTTTCTAAAACGCTGTAGTGTTTTCTGAAACGCTGTAGTGTTTTCTGAAATGCTGTAATGTTTTCTGAAATGCTGTAGTGTTTTCTGAAATGCTGTAGTGTTTTCTGAAACGCTGTAGTGTTTTCTAAAACGCTGTAGTGTTTTCTGAAATGCTGTAGTGTTTTCTGAAATGCTGTAATGTTTTCTGAAATGCTGTAGTGTTTTCTGAAATGCTGTAATGTTTTCTGAAATGCTGTGTTTTCTGAAATGCTGTAGTGTTTCTGAAACGCTGTAGTGTTTTCTAAAACGCTGTAGTGTTTTCTGAAATGCTGTAGTGTTTTCTGAAATGCTGTAATGTTTTCTGAAATGCTGTAGTGTTTTCTGAAATGCTGTAGTGTTTTCTGAAATGCTGTAATGTTTTCTGAAATGCTGTAGTGTTTTCTGAAATGCTGTAGTGTTTTGTGAAACGCTGTAATGTTTTCTGAAATGCTGTAGTGTTTTCTGAAATGCTGTAATGTTTTCTGAAATGCTGTAGTGTTTTGTGAAATGCTGTAATGTTTTCTGAAATGCTGTAATGTTTTCTGAAATGCTGAAGTGTTTTCTGAAATGCTGTAGTGTTTTCTGAAATGCTGAAGTGTTTTCTAAAACGCTGTAGTGTTTTCTGAAACGCTGTAGTGTTTTCTGAAATGCTGTAATGTTTTCTGAAATGCTGTAGTGTTTTCTGAAATGCTGTAGTGTTTTCTGAAACGCTGTAGTGTTTTCTAAAACGCTGTAGTGTTTTCTGAAATGCTGTAGTGTTTTCTGAAATGCTGTAATGTTTTCTGAAATGCTGAAGTGTTTTCTGAAATGCTGTAGTGTTTTCTGAAATGCTGTAATGTTTTCTGAAATGCTGTAGTGTTTTCTGAAATGCTGAAGTGTTTTCTGAAATGCTGTAATGTTTTCTGAAATGCTGTAGTGTTTTCTGAAATGCTGTAGTGTTTTGTGAAACGCTGTAATGTTTTCTGAAATGCTGTAGTGTTTTCTGAAATGCTGTAATGTTTTCTGAAATGCTGTAGTGTTTTGTGAAATGCTGTAATGTTTTCTGAAATGCTGTAATGTTTTCTGAAATGCTGAAGTGTTTTCTGAAATGCTGTAGTGTTTTCTGAAATGCTGAAGTGTTTTCTAAAACGCTGTAGTGTTTTCTAAAACGCTGTAGTGTTTTCTGAAACGCTGTAGTGTTTTCTAAAACGCTGTAGTGTTTTGTGAAACGCTGTAATGTTTTCTGAAATGCTGAAGTGTTTTCTGAAATGCTGTAATGTTTTGTGAAATGCTGTAGTGTTTTCGGAAATGCTGTAATGTTTTCTGAAATGCTGTAGTGTTTTATGAAATGCTGTAGTGTTTTCTGAAATGCTGTAATGTTTTCTGAAATGCTGTAGTGTTTTCTGAAATGCTGTAGTGTTTTGTGAAACGCTGTAATGTTTTCTGAAATGCTGTAGTGTTTTCTGAAATGCTGTAATGTCTTCTGAAATGCTCTAGTGTTTTCTGAAATGCTGTAGTGTTTTCTGAAATGCTGTAGTGTTTTATGAAATGCTGTAATGTTTTCTGAAATGCTGTAGTGTTTTCTGAAATGCTGTAATGTTTTCTCAAATGCTGTAGTGTTTTCTGAAATGCTGTAGTGTTTTCTGAAATGCTGTAATGTTTTCTGAAATGCTGTAGTGTTTTCTGAAATGCTGTAGTGTTTTGTGAAATGCTGTAGTGTTTTCTGAAATGCTGTAGTGTTTTGTGAAATGCTGTAGTGTTTTCTGAAATGCTGAAGTGTTTTGTGAAATGTTGATTTGACTTGCACTTCAGGGCCACCGTAGATGTGGCTGAGGTAAAGTGTCAGTGGGGCTCCCGGGCCTTGTTGATGATTCGTACAGTTTGAACGTTTTTTTTTTATATCTAGTGATAAGACTAACCGAGTTTGATCCTGCGTATTTTGAAGTCATTGGCAAACATCTCCAGCTCTCTTATCTGCGGGGAGTCCATGGGAGGGACATCTTCTGGGTCCCGCATGCTTTTTCTATGATCAGTTTTCATGTCGCAAATACTCGGGACCCCAGGGGCCTCATCAGTGGTGAGGAGGGCCGGGGGCAGTGTGGAGAAACTATGGCTTAATGCACAGGAACCACTGCCTAGACCATGATCCGGAAACTTGTACAAGCAAGGAGTGAGAGACCCTAGAGAAAGAGAAAGACAGCTTGAGAAGGGGACATTATTGATACAGTAGGAGTCTCAAGGGAGACCCTCAGACTGTCAGAAGGGGGGTGTGAGCACCATGGACACTTTACCCACATGTTCACTGAAAGGCTTTACTTCAACAGCATGAAAACGTTTTGACATGCCCCTTTGAGACAATTTGAACCTCTGTGAATAAAAAACGTCTGGAAGAGCAGGCTTATATGTTTGTATTATTGTCATATTTTTGCTATATGATGATAACCATTATTGTATTTTCTATTAAGTGTGTCAATTTCCTTTCACTGCCCATTGAGATTTGTCACCAATTTATGTTTAGCCTTATGTAACACACACCTGAACCAGCTCCATTCACTAATAAAGTGATAGTTATTTAATAATCACACAATTTTAAAGTGTTTTGAGGAATAAATATTATTTCGCCTATCCCTTTACTTGATATATTTCAGATATTCATCTCTGCAGTTTACCTTAATGTAACAAGCTCATTCACATTTCTTGTATATATGAATATTCAAATCCTTGGCATCAGTGCTGCCACACAAAGTTGAGTTAACTTTCTGGTTTAAAGGGTAGCAATTCAGTTGTCTCCATTCATTTTGTTATTGTTGTACAACACTTCAAAGGCTTCGACCTTGATATTCAAGAGTTTGTACTCATAAGTGGCTGTTGATGTGAAACCTAGTGGAGCTGCTGGCTATTGCTGCCAAGAGCTTCTTCTTTCTGTCAGCATTGATGACAGTTGACTGCCAGATTAGCAGATGGGTGGATGACTAATTGTTATTTGGAACATAATGCTTTTCATTGCCTCAACTCTCAGCACAGCTGCAGTGGAAGAAAAACAACTGCATTTAAAAATGTTACTTCATCGCACTTTAGGGACTGACAATAGGCAAAACCTGATTTGTGATGGTAAGTCTGACAGTAGCCAAATGCTGGTTTCAGTCCACTCTACTATCCCAGGAATATTGCTCTTTTGATTGTATCAGTGATGCTGAAACTATATCTGCTGTTAAATGAGCAACGCAACACTCCCCTCTTGTGTCAGTGGGATTGTAATGCAGTGGTAACTATATCACATAACGATTGTACTTCATTTACAGATCTAGTGATGGGATAAGTGCCTAACACACCTGCCTCATTTCCTTCATGACATGAAGATTAAGTTACGTTTTTCAACTTTATAAAGGATGTAGTTTGATGAGGCTGTGCAATCCTTCATCTCCTTCTCAGCTTGAGTATGTAACACATGGTAATATATTTGTTTCTATAGTACACTGGAATAGGATTGCCAAGAAATCTTTGTCTGAAACTCTGACATAGCTAAATATCGCCTACCATCAGCAGTGTTTGAGACACATTAGGACTCTCCCTGGAGGATTACAGTGGCAGAAATACTGAATGCAGAAAAACACCTCACAGCCTGCTGCACAAGTTAGGATTTCCAAAAGTGGCAAAAATAATGCACCATTACATCCAGGAGGTAATAAACCTCTGCCTATAGTTTTCCAAACTGCCCACACTCTTTACCCCTAAGAAAGACAACAGTCGTTTTGGGAGCTGGATGATCCAGGGAGAGGCATCTTGTTCTCCTCACCATGTTAGAAAAAGAGAGAAGAGTTTGCCTCGTTCTCGTCTGATGCCTTCACTGCTCCCTGGAGAGTGCACACAGCTCTGCTGCCCTGCACACATCAGTTTGTTGTGTGTGGTGGAGACAGACTGGACAACAAGCCCCTTTGAAATCACATGTGGACTCAGTACCTCACAGGCTTTTTTGCACATGGACCCCAGCAAAGATAGAGAGCAGACAAACTGAAAGACACACTTACTTCATACTGCTGTGTTCATATAATGACTGAACGTCATACTACCCTTAAATGTTGGACAACGTTTTAGATGCCAATTCACACGTCCAGCCGATAGAGTGTTACGATAGCATTTGTTAGGATTCATTTTATGGCCACCTGATAACTGATAACTGAACTAAGTCCATATTGCCTTTCATTACCTCCACCAAAGGGGTGGTATTATTCATGGCTGAGTGTGTCTGTTCAACACCAGGGCTACATCAATTCTACTGGCCAGATGTTCATTAAACTTGGTGGAAAGGTGTACAATTACGACAAAGGGTAGAGCCAATAAAATACTGTAGCAGGTCAGAATTATGGTGACGGAAACAAATATTGTATTTCACTTACATGCATGGAAAAAAACTGAAAAACTCGTACCAGACAGGGAAATTCACAATAACTCTCACTGTTGGACCTACAACTCTGAAGGAGATATAGACATGTTGTTTAAACAGTCTGCGCGATTAAAAACAACATATCAATACCATGTTATTGATGCATTACGACTATTAATGCTCATGAATACGCCCAAGTCGGAAGAATAGCTTCCCAACTGGGGACTATCCGAGGAGCACAATTATGCGCCATTGGCCCTTGACAGAGATGAGCGCTCTCCAAGTGCCATTCCAGTTTTAGCTTTGTGTTGGTCTCCTCCAACCACGGAGGAAAATACTCAACTCTTTTGCTGAGTCATGCTCCAGTGAGTGCCATTGTATGCTGGTCAGGAAGCCTACAGTGGGGTAATAATTTGCCTGCTGTGGCTGGAACAAGGTTGATGAGGTAAAAGAGGTTAAATATCTCCATAAAGCAGAAGAACTGCCAGTGTTTATAACTCCCTTTGGATTCACAGAGACACCTTTCACATTACACTAAGTCATTTGATCCATTGTTAATATAAAAAACAGATTAGTGCAGCTTTAGAAACTAAAAAGTAAAGGGCTAAATTTCTCCTGTGACCTTGTCTCATCCAGTTCACATAATTACAGAGTTTTGTTAAATGCTATTAACTCTGTCCCTGGCCTTTCCTCTCAAACATCCCTCTGCTGAGTGCTGTTGTTGAGCACTTATAGCAGGTTTCATTTTGTGAGGACCTCCTGAAGGTAATAAACGTGGCCAGCCGTTTAAATTTAAATCTTGATGTATTTCAGCGCCACCTGGGACACTGCGGACAAAACCATTTTATTGGACCATTAATGGTGGAAGGTTGATGTCTCCGGGTCTGCACTCAAGTGATTAAAACCCTATCAATGTTGTCTGTTAAAACAGAAGCTGCAATCTCATTTCGTCTGAAAAAGTTCTCATTCCCACCCACTTATTATTTGTATATCTATAGGTTACTTACGTAACCCAGTCGTCAGAGTAACATGAAGTGAGATGTCTCACTATGGGATGCGCCTCATCGCGGAGCAAACAGAAGCATCAATCTCATTACGCCAATCCTGATTGGCTGGTGATCTTGACGTCAACGTCAGGGGAAATCACCCCCTATAAGTAGCCTGCGCCACGACGCATGCGTCATTCAAAATAAGCACCTCTTCTCGCTTCACCATAGCAAGGAGGGCCGTCTGGTGAGACATCTCATTTCATGTTACTCTCAGACCTGGGGTTACGTAAGTAACCTATAGTTCTCATTCATAACACTCCGTTCGATGTCTCACTATGGGATATTGTAGCTCCCATATTGCCAGACGAGCTTATCTCGAAGATCACCGATCAACCAGAATTTAACAGGTGGAGTCCCGACTCAACAAGGTGCCCAGCACTGCTCGGGCCACGCTTGGAGCGGAGACGTCTAGCCTGTAAAAGCGGACAAAAGTGAGCGGCAAAGACCAGCTTGCCGCTGCACAGATGTCTTTGATGGAAACACCCTTGAACAAAGCCCAGGATGTAGCCAGGCCCCGAGTCGAGTGAGCCCGCAGACCCGAAGGTGCTTGCAGATTCTGACTCGTATAGGCCAAAGCAATCGCCTCCACGATCCAGTGGGAGAGCCGTTGCTTAGTAACAGGCTTACCCTTGTGAGATTTAGTCCAGGACACGAAGAGTTGGTCATTAAGACGAAGCTCTTTTGATCTGTCCATATATGTGTGTAAAGCCCGGACTGGACACAACAGATCCTGCTGCTGCTCCCCGGAGGAAACCAGCTGCGGAGGAAATGCCTCAATGTCAATTGGGGTACACGATCCAACCACCTTTGGTGTAAAGGCAGGGTTGGGTTTCAACAACACTCTCGTTTGCCCTGGGGCGAACTGAGTGCATGAGGGATGTACAGACAGTGCATGGACATCGCTGACCCGCTTGGCGGATACCAGGGCCAGTAACAGCACTGTCTTGAGTGACAGATGTTTCATGTCAGCTCCTTCCAGGGGTTCAAATGGGGTCATTTTGAGCCCATTTAAAACCACTGCCAGGTCCCATAAGGGCACCAGCGACCTGGAGACAGGGAGGAGCCTGCGCGCTCCCTTCATAAAACGGCAAACCAAAGGATGTTGGCGAGCCGTCTTACCCTCAAAGCCCACATGGCATGCAGCAATAGCAGCCAGGTATACCTTGATCGTGGAGAAAGCTCTGTGTTTTTCGATCAAGTCCTGTAGAAATGATAAAATCACCCCGACAGGACATTGAAAAGAGATGTGTCCTTCTTGAAGGCACCACTCCTCAAACACCCTCCACTTACAGTCGTAAAGAGACCTGGTGGAGGAAGCTCTCGCACTCTGAATAGTGTTTATCACCTTCTGAGGGAGTCCCACTGTATTCAGATTGTACCACTCACGGGTCAGGCCCATAGTGCCCCGCGCTCTGGGCGTGGGTAAAGGATTGCCCCCTCCCGCCTGAGACAATCTGTCCCTGCGTGGTGGGGGCTGCCATGGCTGCCCACACAACAGCTGATATATCTCCGCCAGCCCGTACATTGCGGGCTAGGGCGGAAACATCAGAGTAAGTGTGTAGCGTTGCTCCTTCACTCTGGCCAGAGTTGGGGGTAACAGAGCCAGGGGTGGGAACGCGTACAGAGGACCCGGAGGTCGATCGTGTACGAGTGTGTCCCCGCCTAACAGTGCGTTTAAATCGTGCATTAAAGAGAACAGCTGTCATTGAGCATTTTCTCCTTTTGCGAACAGACTTAACGCGGCTCCGCCGTAACGCACCCACAGCGGACTCCCGATCCTTGGATGAGGAGTCCAGTCTGCATAGAGTGATGCACCTCTGGACAGTAATTCTGTCCCTAGGTGCATAACTCCCGGTACCTGTGTCGCTCTCAGAGAGAGGAGACGTCTGCCGCTCCAAGGGATCAGTTTGTGTGCCAGTGTGTGTGACTGGAGACAACGCAACCTCCCCTGGCGGTTCATACACGATATTGTGTTGTCTGTCCTCACGAGGAGATGGTGTCCTCTGAGAGAAGGCAGGAAGCGTTTTAGGGTGGGGAACCCCGCTAAAAGCTCCGCGTAGTTTACGTGTGCCCGCTGGAGGTCTCTGCTCTAGGGACCTCTCACCGGGCGACCTTCGTAAATCCCCTATCAGCCTGTCTGACCTGCGTCCGTGGTGACCACCTTCCGTGAAAGGACAGCACCCGTAGGCGCGTCCCGCACTAGAAAAGTCGGGTGTAGTGCCACTACGCATTACATAATAACCAAAACTCTCCGCACGCCGTGGCGCGCGGGGTTTAGTTTTATTATGAGGCCCATGTTGAGTGGGTGCTTTACGAGGACATTTCCCCCCGTAATCTGACTCCGCTCGGTGGGCTTTATAGATAAAACCCTTCTGTCTAGGAGAGAGAGAACCTCTCTCTCCAGAATATGGGTTGACTCTCTCTGGGTTTGTGAACACAGATAAAGTATAACTGTTTTGAGAAGCCCAGGCAGATGTCGTGAGTATCTCCTGCTGTATGCTCCTAAGAGCCAGCTGAGATGTCACGCTTACGGCTCCGGCCGGCACTGCGCATGCGTGTGACGGTGGTGCCTTCACAGCTCCAGTCGGCACTGCGCATGCGCATGGCGGTGGTGCCTTCACAGACCCGTTTATTATCCGCCCTTTTGAGAGAGGCCGTAGCTGCTCTCAGAAGGGGATTTATAGTTAACGGACTGTTTATTGTCTTTCTTTTCATTTTTTTGAGCTGCGCCCTTGGCCGAAGCCTGGATGCGTCAGCGGAAAATGGTTTATTCAAACAAGAAAGATGTGACATGTGTTTTATGCGGACTTGAGGATGACGTTGAGGCATCTCTCGAGGCGGCGGGGACACGTTTAGAGCCGGGGAAAGAACTTCCAGCTCTATCACAGAGGGGAGAAGGAGGGGCTGTCAGGCCGCTCGCTTCTTCTTCCTCGACTGCTGGCCGAAATTCTGGGTTGGCTGTGCCTGGGCTGCAGCCGGAACCGGAGATTTTCTAGGCCAACTCGCCCTCGTCTCCTGCCTGGGCTGGGGACTCGGGGCGGGCTGCGCCCTCTGCTGTCCTGGTACTTTAAACCTAGCAGAGTTCGGTGCAGCTTGGGCGAAGGGCCACTGTTGCGAAGGCAGCGGCTGGACCCTTCGAGGGAGACAGAGGTGGAGGGCCTCGTCTTCCTTCTTTTTTGACTCGCACTTCCTCTGCCTGGAAGCGAGAGCGGAGCCGAAAATCCCCTCGGGAACGATGGGCATGTCAAGCACATCTTCCTTTTCCCGGTCTGGGAGGTTGGTGAGGTTGAGCCATCTAGCTCTTTCCTGCACCACCATGATCCCCATTACCTTGCCCGTGGCCTGGACGGCGCAGCGTTGGACACGGAGACAAATGTCTGTGACCGCGGCTATCTCGTCCAGAGTGGCCGGTCCAGGATTGCTCGACATATCCTCACAGAGCTCCGCTTGGTACGCGGTTAGCATCGAGGAAACGTTCAGAGCCCTGGCGGACAATGCTGCGGCTCTGTAGGCCCGTTCAGTCATGGTCGACTGGAATCGGTCCGTTTTTGCTGGCAGCGTGGGGTTCCTGCTTGGTGACGGGCCCATCCTCGGTAGGAGGTGGGCTGCCACCAGCGGTTCCATAGGCGGTATGCGGAGCAGGCCGAGCCTCTCCATACCGTCACAGTCAAGGGAGGAGGCACCCTGGATTGGGGCCTTGTTGCTAAAGGGCCGGTCTCTCCACGAGACCGACACCTCATCCAACATCTCCGGGAAGACCGGGAGGAGTTGCCTCTTCGTCCTCGTTGTTTGGGAAAAAAGTTTCCCCTCGTAACGGGACCTGGAGGTCTCCTTGGCCATTTCGGGCCACGGGATGTCTAGCCTGGACGCGGCGCGCTGACACACGGCCTGCAGGTCCATGCTTAGACAGGGCGAAGCTGGTGTGCTATCGCCCGGGAGAGCGGCCATCGCTCCCGGCTTTGCAGACTGAGCCGATGACATGAAGATGTCGTCTTCCTGCTCATCCGAGTCAGACAGGAGGAACTCAGAGGTATCCTCTTCGTCCTCCATGTAGTCTAACTCTAGGACATCTTCCGCGGGTGAAACCATGGTGAGGTCCAGCCGTGAGCCCCAGCTTGGTAAAGCGTGGGGCCCCGTTCCCACGTCTCTTGCCGCCACCGGGTCTCGGCCTGATATGGCGCGGGATTCCGGTTCTGCGGGTGCCGCTGTCGATGAGCCCCAGACCGACCCAGTGAGGGGCTCCATCTCTGCGGCGGACGCCCCCGTGTCTTGATTGCCAGCCGGCAAATCAGTGGACATGAGGGAGTCCCGTCCCGACAGGCTAGCTTGTTGTGCTAACCTTCGGCGGAGGCTCTTCATAGTGAAGCGGGCACAATGCCCGCACGAGCCGGGGTTGTCAATGGCCTCCTGGGCGTGTTCCAGCCCGAGGCAGGACGAACAGATCTGGTGTGAGTCTGTGCCTGACACTTTCAACCCGCAGCCGCAGCGCCAAGCCTCCGAGTTCCTGACTCCTCTGGTGTGAGGGAGAGAGGCGTCCATCTCGTTCGCCGCGAGGCGTGGAGAGGGCCTGCTCGTAACAGGTACGTCGAGAAAAAATGTGTTACCAATCTGTCTTTAATCCGGAGAAAAAAGGACAGTGTGGGTATTACCTGGTGTGGTAATATTCTTGTAATCCTTTTCTCCTCCGTGAGAAGAGAAAAGAAAAAAGCGTCCTCGCTACCGTGGTGTCGGCAGTGAGGGAAAAAACACAAGCTAGCAACGGGTGTGTTGCTAACTTGAAAGTCAAAACCTTACCTTAATTCCAGAGGAAGAACGGCGAGGTTGACTATAATACTAACTGGTGTGTTAGTACCATACTCTTCTGCGAGGCAGAATAGGGTAGCCGGCTAACGCCCGTCGACCGAAATTAGCTTTTGGTTCAGTCTGTGGACTGTTAAGCTAGCCCGGCTACCATTAGAGATGTGCTCTGAAGCGAGAAGAGGTGTTTGAATGACGCATGCGTCGTGGCGCAGGCTACTTATAGGGGGTGATTTCCCCTGACGTTGACGTCAAGATCACCAGCCAATCAGGATTGGCGTAATGAGATTGATGCTTCTGTTTGCTCCGCGATGAGGCGCATCCCATAGTGAGACATCGAACGGAGTGTTATGAATGAGAACTACTATGTTTATTTCTGAAAGCAACTGTTATAATTAAAAAAGGGAACAGACATCTTTACAGACCTAAATGCTAAATGTGAAAAGCTTTATCTGGCAGTTATAAAAAGTAATAATTTGCCACCAGAATCTTGTTGCAAAAAAAACAAAAACAGATAGGCTACTATTCCCCATGACAGTTTCTTACATAACAACTTCTAAATAATATTTCTGCTCTTTCTGCAGGATTGAGAGGAAGCGACACGTTGACATTGACAGTTGTGTTTATCAAGGGCGCTAAGGAGCTCAAACATTAGGGGAAGTAATCATCTCTGAAATGGATTTTTAACTGGTAACATATTTTAAAATTAAATGGGAATACTAATTGTCTGCTCAATTTACCTGATTTAGCTCCAGGCCAGGAATTCTTTTTATTGTGTGTGTGTGTGTGTGTGTGTGTGTGTGTGTGTGTGTGTGTGTGTGTGTGTGTGTGTGTGTGTGTGTGTGTGTGTGTGTGTGTGTGTGTGTGTGTGTGTGTGTGTGTGTGTGTGTGTGTGTGTGTGTGTGTGTGTGTGTGTGTGTGTGATAATTACCTTGCAATGGGTTCCCACTGCCCACCATGTTGGGGTGAGGGACACCACATGTCTGCAGGATGCGAGACTGAGAAATACTGGCAGAGAGCATCTCCTGAGCTACAGAAAGAGGAGAGGGGGGGGCGGGCATTAATATTGTCTGCACTGTAATCATTTTTCAACCACCCTCAGTACTTGCTTGTCAGCAGCAGCATTTGATTACATTAATGACATGCTTAATTAACCATCAGTGTTCCTGATGATAAATCGTTTGTTGGTTGACCAACAGTTTAATTAACAGCCCTGCAATAGTTACTACAAATTCCATCACCACCACTCACCTGCCATCATGCCATACTGCTGGTTGCTGTAGTGGCAGGGGGTGACTGGGTAATGTAGTCCTGGGGGGGCGTTGCCCAGTGCGTTGCTGAGGGAGGAGCTGGACAGGTGCATGTGGGAGCGCTTGGAAGGCTGACCCAGGGACAGCCCGGAGGACACTGATGGAGACAAACAGAACGGCAGCAGATTAAACACTTAATTAAATACAGTTGGGAAAGAGTTTGACAAATATGTTTTCAAATTAGAACAACTGCTAAGGGTTGACACGGGATGCAATCATATTTTGAAAATGTATTTGAAGAGGGATATGAGAACAAGCCTCTTCACTAGGATTGACAGCATGCAATTTCTCACTGACGTTAAAGCTATTCCTTTACTTCTCTGATCAAAAATACAATGTAAAACATATTTTCTAGGCTTTGTTTGCTAAAGAAAGCTATCACATCGAACAGAAAGATGTTGATGTCGGTTCTTATTTGAGTTTTCCCATAGCACATCACCATGTCAGGCTGGAGCTAGAACAGAGAGTAAAACAATCTAAATGTAACACATTTATTATTTAAGCTAGACACACTGGACATAAATGTCAGCTACTGGATAATTGAATACTGGTACAGCTTTAAACTTCACTGTAAATGCAGTCAGCCATGTTAAAGATATTACACATCAAACAACCTTCAGAATAAGTGGTTTGAAATTAACAAATAAAGCGAATCAACAAGCCCAAACATATGCTTTAAAATCTGGGAAACCAACCTTAAGACTGCCTCTAACTGCATTTATTACAACACTGTTGCCAAGTTACAGTTCATAAAGACCTTTGATTTAGTAAATGCTCTTCTCTACTTAGTGTATTTAAATGTAGTCGGACATGGCTCTGTTCATGTCCTCTGCTAATTGCATAATTATTCATGTATTCATCTTTGTATGCAGCTTGATGTCCACAGTCTCTAATATGTGCTACAGTATGTACAACCCAGTCTCACGGCATTTCGTGTTATAGTCACAACATTTAATCTATTAATTCGTGTTCACGATTTTCCCTTTTTTTTCGTGTCACACAGAACGATTTTAAAAGCAATGTATTTCTATTGGTAGTATGTTTGCAGCACGTCTTTTTGTCCGTTCGGGTCTTGGAAGACCGAAAGCTGTGGGGTTCATAAAAACATGTTCTTACTTAATATCAAGCCACGATTATTGTTTTTATTTTAAATCGTATAATGTCGGACTTTTGTTGTCGTCTGTGAGGAAAATAAATGGGGCTCAGAGCCTCAGAATACTGAAATCTGTATTTTTAAAAATCTTTTTTGTTATTTACTCAACAATAACACACAATTATCCTTGTTTTTATTTATTTGTTTAATTCCATAATCCCAGGCTTTTTTGGCGTCCGTCAGGAACTGAATTTCAAAATAAAAATAATCGGAAACAGACGTAGCATCGTTGCGATACACAGCCACTGAACTGATTACCCAAGATCCTCAGCTATGGTTTAAGCTCGCTGATTGTATGTTTTAGCCGCAATTTTTTTAAAGAAAATAATACTTTATTCCAAGTGTTTGTGCTTTTCTCTTTGAAAGTCATCACATAACGGCATTGTAATACACGGTTCGGCTGCATTACATATTACAGATCTGCCGTAGTTCTTTATTTATAGCGCCCTGATGAGAAGACCTTTTGAAAAACTGGAAGAAATGCAGCCAAAGCTGAATACTTGACGTGGATCATAAATATATCAACAATTAAACAACATCTTCAATTTCTCTTCACACAATACGTCTCCTTGCAGTATCTACACTAATTCGGCTGACTTTTACATTTGATCTAATTCACAGATAGGTTATATTTACACCATAACGGAGCACAACTGATATAAAAGGACTTGTAGTTTTTAAAGATATTACTGATTTTTTTTTAATGTAAATACTGAGTCTGAAATAATATAGCAATATGCTGTAAAATTATACATTTTAAAATAAAAACAATAATCGTGGCTTGATATTGAGTAAGAAGATGTTTTTATGAACCCCACAGCTTCCGGTCTTCCAAGACCCGACCGGACAAAAAGACGTGCTGCAGGCACGAAGCATACTACCTATAGAAATACATTGCTTTTAAAAAGGGGAACGTCGTGTTGGTGAACACGAATCAATAGATTAAATGTCGTGACTATAACACGAAATGCCGTGAGACTGGGTTGGTATGTAGAGACAGTGTCTTTGTTCTCTCTGTCATGTATGATAATTATTTTTGACACATCAACAATCCTGACACAATTGTGAATTTACTTTTTTAAGTTATAACACATTTTTATTTTTGTCTATTTATTTTAACATTAAACGTTTTGTTCAAAGACTCATTGGAAGTAAAACAATTATATAAGCCAGCAAGATTCCACAAGTACAATAATGACTAGGCTGAAAATCTATTTGCAAGATGTGTTTTAAAGTGCTGCCATAAGAATGCATTGTATTTATAATGCGGCAGTCTTTTCTGAGCTATAACAATCAGCACTCACTGAAACCCACAGGAAGTCTTTCTCCATTGTGAAAAAAAGAGACTTTGGGGAGTTTGCAATACTGATAACATTGCAACATGCAATTATCCACTGAGTAGAGACAGCTGGGCCAAACCAGCTGATTAAATACATTTACATAATTTGGGTTGTTTTTGAATAAATGTATTTTCCAATCCAATTCATTCTCCCAATTCCCTGAAAAACACAACTGTGCCCGACAAGGAAGCATCAGCATGGGGAGCGGAGCGGAGCATTGTTGTTTCAGTTAGAGGTCTATAGGAGGAACTATACGAGCCATCGCTCATCTGCAGAACCCCCTGGGACTTCATATATGCTCAATACTGTAGTCATTTTCAACTGGAGTAATCAATCACTTGCTTTGTCACAGCAAGAGGCTCTATGCTAATGTGCTCTCTTCCAAAAGCCTTACAAGGCTCAAGTGAAGTAGTTGTTGGCCTGGCTTATTGCAGCTGGGATTTAACACCACAACAACACAATGGGGGTTGTGGTCCGTGTCGTTCACACACTGTAAACTCCCACTCTCCTCTAGCTTTGCCACCGTGAAAACATAACTTTCTCAGAACAAATAATGGGCAACAAAAAGTTAAGGCACACAGGAGGAGGATTTATCTATATCATATTCCAATTACTTGTAGACACTCCTTGCACTATTTCTATTTTATTTGTATTTACTTGCACTATTTTATTCTAATTGTGTTCCAAGATTTCCATTGGTATCTACACTGTAGCTATGTACACATGACATTAAAAGCCTTGATTTTGAATCTTGAGGAGAAAGATTTCTTACAAAGGAAGATGTGTGTATCATCACAGGAGAGAAGATCATTTGAGTGCATATTACCTGCAGAAACCATGCTGTGAGTGTGAGAGTTGGCTGGCAGGCAGTCGCCCGTGGAGACGTGGTGCATGAGGATCGGCAAGGCGGAATCTCCAAGTGTGTTGAAAGAGTCGGCGCTGAATGCCTGGCACGCCATTCTTCTCTGACCTCCCTCGAAGGGTCCCGATGGTTCACTGAATTTTGACGGGATTCCTTTAAATGGTTTATTTTCTTAGTTCTTTCTCTTATTTAATTGGACTTGTCTTCCATTGTTGCTTTCCCTGTCCTGTGTCTTCCTTATCTTCTTGAAATGTCCCTAATTGTGTCTTGCCTTTCGTCTTCTTGAGCCTTTTCTTGTTCTGCCTTGATTGTTCTTGTCTTCCTCAACCTCTTTCTCCCTATTTCAACCAAGCACAGTTCTCACTTCAGATACTTGGGAAGCGCAGGTGGAAAACTGTGAACCGTGACCTTTTTCCTCTCAAAGGGAAATGGATGTTTCAGCCAAAACTCTCGAAGGTGAATAGTGATGAGGTTACTAATGGATCTGTTCAAATGTGTTTCTCAACTATCAAACTGTCCCTCATTGAGGCGTCTGCAGTGCACGTCTCTGTCTCTTTTCTCTCCACAACAGATGCAGATCAACCAGTGTCTGTCCCACCCTCAGCCTTTTGCCGCCCTTGTTCTACTGCAGGTATTTATATAGCACCCACCTACAGCTCACCACCCCTCTCTGGACATATGAGGCCCCCCTATTTCCTATCAAGCTGCTCACCCCCCCCGCCCCCCCACCAAGTACCAATCCCATGTCGGTGCTGTTATTACTTGTGTTTGTCCTTACCTGCGTTCTCCTCATCCCGTTTCCAAATCCTGGATTAGGGTACAGAGCGGCTGAGAAACCCGATCCCCTCCTCTCCTGTCCCCCTCCTCTCCCCCTCCCTGACTCTCTCCATGATTGCAGGTTGTGCTGTGATAGGAAAAGTAAAGTGAACACTTAGGAGTGCTCATTAAAATAACAAAGACTTAGTTGGGTTTAATGGGATAATGCAGTACAAATAATGAATCGTTGCCATACATTGTCTGAAAACAAATGCTTTGTTTTTTGTGTGATCCCTTAAATGCGGCTCGAGGAAACACACTTGCTCCAACCACATACTTTTAATTGCCTTTCAAGAGCTTTTAAGTGTGATCATGTAGCATTAACTCACAGTGATAGGAAGAAAAGGTGAGTATTGTTTCACCGTGGTGTCCATATTGTTGTGAATGCGGAGCACTCAGGTAAAGACAACAGGTCTCATCGGGGAGGATAAAGGTTAATCTGAAGAGCGTGGCAATCTGTTGTGTCTGTTTGTGTTTGTCCCGGGCTCAGCTTCACTATTGTCGATGTAGGTGGGCAGCAGGTGGAAAATAGCTTGTGGGTGGCAGGCACGACTCGACTTGCTTAAACAGGCAGGCAGTGTACATTTGGACTGGATGCACTCAGTCCCTTGGACAATATCTCTGCTTAAAACTAATTTGAAACAAACATCTTCAGGTTGGTTGCTGTGTTTATTCAATCAGTAAACTGTAGAGTCAATACATGTGCAAGGTAATTGTGTTTTAAAGCGGAAAGGGTCCCTTGCTATCCTATATTGAAATATTGTGGAAATAAATCCCTAAATATGGCTAAATTGTAACTAATTTGTAGGCATCACAATCACTTTATAATGTCTCACATTTACCCATCTCCTCATCAATCTGCACCCTGATAGACAAGTCTTAAATCACTTGGGGCTGAACACTGATAAAGAAAGCCTTTGTGACAAATTGCAAAACAAATCAAAACGGACTTTGAGAAATCTCATTTCACCCAAGCAGTTTTGAAATAAAGACACACAGTAAATCCCTAACATAAAGAACACAACAAAATGTAATGGTGTGTGACAAAAGACAAAACAATCTCTCACCAGCAGCAGTATCATCCTTAAAATAATTCTCTCTTTTCTTTCTGTCCAGCCAACAACTCCCACTCAGGGTAAAGACCATCTTCCCAGCTGGTGAATACAGGCTTATTTTTACACACAGAGAATAAACCATCTCTCTTTTATATCAATCTGTACACTGGTGTAAATCTCCCAACATGCAGCAACAGATCTGGTGAAAACATTCTTCAGAAATGTAGCCTTTACATGAGAACATCAGACTTATATAATACTTTAAACATTTGCAGATGTGTAACAGCCTGCTGTGATGACTGGAGGTTTACACAACAGCACATGTATCCACAACATAAATACTATCATAAAGGCTTTTAAAATCCGCCTATAGTTTAATTTGTACCTATAAATAGTACTTGGTGCAGTCAGAGTTGTCTTCCTTTAATATCAGGGATATGGTACATTTCTTAACGTCAGTTGATTTAACTGTAATAGAACAGAAAAGCACACAAAATGTTATTTTCATTGTTACAAATATTTTCTTTAGTTTATATTTTTAATTGATAATATTCTTAACTGTTTCAGTGGGGCGTCTGCTAGAATTCAGAACGAAACATACACTATCTGAAAGAAAGAAGACAAATGCTATGAAATAAATATATTATTTTGCCACCAAATAGAATTTTCAAAGATTTCTGATCCGATTTGAGCGGACTAAATGGGCTTTCAGAAGAGATAATATAGATTATCAAAGGGTAAGGGAGTGGTAAATGCAAACCTTTCCCATGGAAGATAAGTAGACACACACACACACACACACACACACACACACACACACACACACACACACACACACACACACACACACACACACACACACACACACACACACACACACACACACACACACACACACACACACACACACACACACACACACACACACACACACACACACACACACACACACACACACACACACACACACACACACACACACACACACACACACACACACACACACACATGCACATACATTATGCACATAAAGAACCTAAACTTAATTAGAGAAGAGACCATGAGTCAAAGGGGTTCTTTTAAGCACCTGGCCCTGATCCCTCCCCTTCCTCTCGCCCCTTCACACACACACGCACACACACACACACACACACACACACACACACACACACACACACACACACACACACACACACACACACACACACGCACACACGCACGCACGCACGCACACACACTGATCCATCCTCAGTCCCAGTGGGAACAGAGTGAGGTGACACATTCTCACAGGTATCACATGCTTACATACAGTGTACCAGGTGTGTCTGTCTGCATGTGTGAAAACAAGCTGGCACATCTCAGGGGGTTTATCCTGTGAATTCTTATTTACCAATATGTGTGTATGTTTGTGTGTGTTTGGTTCTGCAATTGAAGACGATGCCATGATAGTTTACACATAGAACTGCAACAAACAAAGCACCAAAGCACATTAGAATGAATTGCCTACTAACTAGCAGTTTAGCAGCTTTTATACTGTGGGAATAACACAGACAATTTGTGTGTGTGTTTGTTTCTATAGATTGCTGTACAGTAACATCAATGCTGTTAGCATCATTAAATAATAGCATTACTTACTCTCATATTTATTTGATTTACAGAGAACAAAAATGTTGGCAGGGCATTATGGAGAGGATTGCACCAAAACTATTCCCACCCCGAGTAAATATGACAGGTTAAAGCAGCTAAAGTAGTTTGAAGCAACAAATGTTTTCCAGATGTCAAAGACCTCTCTTAGCCAACAAATCCAAACATATTGCAGTCTGCAGCGTTGAACTGGTACCTATTTTCTTTCCTTTCCTACTTGATAAATCATTTTCATGGCTGAGTGCGGGTGTATTTTCTTTTAATAATAAACCAGATCTTTGCTGATTGACCCTGCACCACTTCATCAAAGTAACCGTCTTTGACTAAAATGATAAGCACTACAGTTCCAACCCGAACACACATTAGATTTTGTCAGAATATTTTCCCTAACAAACCACGAGAGAGGGGAAGTAGGAGTGAAACTGAGAACCAAAGATGGCTTTTGTTTTGTTTTTGAATTTCTGCACTCATTCATTATGCAGGGATGAACTCTGCAAACTGAGGTTTGTTGGATGCTTGAATGCATCATGGCAGAGGTCAGCACTCCTGATGAATATCAATCATACCGTATGCACCGCTCCGACCACCATCTGCCCCGAGCAGCGCCTGACTCATGACCACGGCACAAACACCGCCCGCACGCATCCGAGGGGGCTAATTTCATCAACATATTCAACAAACTCTGTTCAAACAGCAAAGGTTAAATGTCCAGGAGAGGAAACCAGAGCAGATTCTGAATGGGCTCCCCTCGGCTCTCTCGCAGATTTATATCTCTTTCCATTAAGTAAATGTTACATCAATTATTTGCTGGTTAAATGACATTATCCCCACGTTAGTTTAAAGCTTTTGGCTTCGTAAATACTGTAGGTCCCTTTAGCTTCAGTGTTTGCAGTAACCTTCTAATATTGTCCTTCTCAAGAAATATGTTTCATTGCTTTTCTGTATTTATTCATAAAATAGCAGGCATAATAAACAATAGAAAACAAGTGGAAATTGTTACGTAGAAAAGATATTGCAAAGCGAAGACATTGTAATTTCTCTCGAGGGTTCCTTTCGACAAATTCAATAATTATTGAAGGGCTTTCAGCCACAGTCTTAATTAACTTCACACTTTTTAGCCATATTAAGACTAATAACAGACATTTTTTATTGGCAACACCTTTTATTCACTAAGTGCAACAAGTCTTAAATCTTCACCACTCGTCAGACACTTTTTGTCCTACAAAAGTTCCATACAAGGTTAAGATACAAGATAAAATGTCCTTGCAAGAACAACCCTACAAAAATGCATTACCTATAACATCTTCAATAATAATAGTATAATGGTAGTAATTACAGTATGACTGCAGTAAAAACAGTAAAACAATGATAAACCTACTTTGTAGTTCCAGACAGGGTCTCAGTTTCCTTAATTTCTCTTCCACCCAACAGCCACATGTCAGCCGCTGCGCCTCAGCTGTGTGCACAAACTGTGGTTTGATTCTGAAAACACATTCACAGTATTGGACTGGCTATATATATTTATTGCACAGCATGCTGAATGTTTAAAGAGACTTTTATTGTACAATCCATATACAATTGTGGCACCAGGCGAGTTTCGCCCTCTGTCTTTACATAGTCAACACTGCTGCTGGCATATGCTTCTGCTCTGAAGGACACATCAACTGGAGAACAACATGTCACTTAAGGATAAATAAATCCAACAGATATATGACTTTGTTGAAAAGTACTGACGGGAAAAGGTGACAGTGAAAAATGTGTGATAGAACAGATACAATCAAAATAAAACAAATAAAGGACACTGAAAGAGCTGGCTGAATGGGCTTTAAATTCAAAACATGTGAAGGTAACTCTTGTCAGCTCTGAAGTGGCAGTTAAATAAACATAGGGGAACAAAGAATAGGGGATGAGGGACAGAATAAAATAAATATAGCACAAAGACTTATACAGTACATGATGTACACACTCGTATGCATGTGATGTAATCAGCTTCATTCAAGTCTTCTGCCTGCACTGGCAATAAAAGAGGAAAGAAAATAGATGGAATAACAATAATACAGGATAGGAAGGATGTAGGCGGTAACTAGGCAACAAGGCAGGGCAGTTTACTCATGTGCCTTGTAAATCGGCAAGCTTTATTTCCATATATTCCCTCATTTGCTGATCGAGACTCTGCCCTATGGGCATCCACAACTGGAGGCCGTGGACGTGGAAAAGCACCTTCATCTGCAGCATGTCTTAGTTACAGTAGCTGGGGTCTGCTTTGTGAAACACAATTCAAGTTTTGTAACAGTAGATTTTGGTGACTGTGATAACTGCTGACAAATGCGCCATAAAAAACATTTTAGCTCTATTTTAGCTTGAAACATGCATATTTGTCTGTGTATGCATGAGGGATACAAATAAGTCAGGGCGTCTGGAGTTAAAACAAGATAACATCATTTAAAGTAAGGTCATGTTGAGCTATTTATCACAACTTAGCACAGGCCAACCTTGAGCCTTGCATAGTCAGTTTTTTAAACTTGCAATTATCCAAGTTTGAAGATATTTGTGCCAACCATAGCGCCAACATGCCAATAACTGATGCTCTGAGTCTATTTCAACATCTGCTTTCTTATTGTGAACATCATGCTTTTGCCTCACCTGACCACAAGGAGGCTACAGAGCAACGGTTCTGAAAATGTCACAAACAAATTGAAAGAAAACAGAGAGAAAAAAGCAAGAGGGAGATGGAAAGACATCCTCTGACCCTGCAAAAGGTGCTCTTACAACTTTGTTCTTAAACCTCAGAATTATGTAATGTAGCCTTTTCTTGGCCTCAGCTGCAGATTCAGCAGGGACATCATTCTCTCTGCTGTCGACAGCCTCGTCTGCGTACAGTTCATTACACAGGGAAATTACAGTTGGTGTTGGAGGGAAACTTTGTGTTTAGTTGGCAGGCTCAAGCTACATTTACATCAGTTGATGACAGGCTCCCGACAGTCTGACTGATAAGCTGGTTAACTTCGTGTTGGGATATTTATTTGTCTGAATGCACTCAGGCTTGCAACTTACTGACAGCTGTACACACACAATAAAATGTAATGCAATAAGTGCAACATGAACAAGGTCTTGGGCCTGATTATTCCTCCCCGCAGAAACAATTCAAGGTGAAGTGTCTGACTCTGTTGTCAAAATGTATACCTGTTACATTCTTCTGAACCACAAGTGTGTTAAAGTAACAGCTATAGCACCAGGTATGTTACTCTTTTTTAAAGGAATACCAGAGGAAGACCATTTGTATATCAATTATTCATCCAGTGTTCTCTTGAATTCTTGAAGAAAACACTGAACACAGAATGGAGAATTCTTGATGAATTAGGGTAAATTGTGGCTGCTTTTAAAAACTGAAAAACGACATCAATTGCACACTTATTGGGCAGTACAATCTAATTTAATTCACAGACAAATGGAATCTCGCTTAAACTCTGCAACTTCATAGACTTCTACATACAATTCAAACACCTGGACAGGCATGCTAGTCTGTTTTGGGATTTTTTGTTTACCTTGAGGCATGGGAGGACAATTTTGCAAGGTGTCCATTTGGTCATTTTGGGGGGTGAAGTATTTAGTTTGAAATGTCAAACCTCAATTCTTAATGATTATTTTAGTTTTTACTTATTGAGTGCATATAGTCAACACTGTAAGCAGGGATGGCAACAGTAATTGAGTCATCAACTTATTCTTTCTCCCAAATTCTATGCGCTCTATTTATGTAGTTTAATTACCTGCACACATTATTAATACCCCATTTTAAGTCGATATGGTGAACTTATTAGCAAATAGATGTGTATTTATACACAGATATACAAGAAAACAAAATACTTATACATATTTGTTATCACCAATTATTAAACGTATGTCCACTGTTCAATGTCGCTTTAGTTCTGTTTTACTCCCCATCAAGTACTAAGTGAAATGTCTCCTGCTGCTAAATGCTCTACTGTGCTCTCCAACTAGCTGCCAATAGTGTCTGCTGTTTACTGCTGCTGGCAGGTAGTGCACAGCAGAGCCGGACTGGGACAATAAGTCAGGCCGGGAATTATACACCCAGCCAGGCCACTACCAGTTTTTTGTGCCATTTTGCTGGATTTATTTGTCAATTTTTACAGCGTTGCTGCCCATAGTGATAGCCCTCTAAATCTACAACCCAAAAATAAACATATGGACATGGGTTACTATTTTAAAAAATGTGCAAATCTATTTAGGAACCTATGTGAACATATTTTAAGTGGGGGTGGACCTCAAATCCTATAGGGGGGTCCGGGGGATTTATTTTTTAAATGTTGGACTTAAATGCATCATCTGGTGCATTTTGAGGGGGAAATAAAGAGACTACACCCATATGAAACATAACTGTATACATTTAAATAATCATAAAATCATAAAAACATGGCCATAACCAATAACATACCAACCAATATGAAAAAACATTGAAACTTGTTTATTTATTTGTTTTTGGTTCATTTATAGTTGTGAGTGTGTGTGCTCCTGAACCAGCCTCACCTGTCTCCCTCCTCTGCCCCTGCTCCTCTTTGAGGCAGAAGCAAAGACTAGTTTTAGCTCTCAACAAGTTTTAATAGTTTATCTTGCCTTTTTTCACCTAGTTAACGTTTTTTTTTATTATTATTCATGCATATTTTACTAATCACTCCCCTCTCAAATGGAAATATGTGTTTACATAAATGGTGACCAAACCGTTTGAGACCCACAGAGATAACTTAGACTAAGTTAACTATCTAAACACTCAGAGAGTCCTTTACCTCACCTGAGCTGTAGTTATCAGTCTCTCAGTCTGACTGGAGAGGACTCTCCTCCACCTTGTTGTTGAAAAAGCTCCTTATATCCTTTAGCGCAGCTAGCACCAGATGCTAACAACAACAATACACGTAACCGGTGCGCGAGCTTTATCTCACTCGCTCGCGCCACACATACGCTTGAATGACACACAGAGACCAATCGAGGGCATTAGTATGATCTGTATGAAAGTGGCCATGTCGGCAGGCCACATCATGTATACAGACAGTCACACTCTGTGAGGCAGAGTCAGACCCACATTTGCGCAGCGTTGCATTCACAATATATACATTAAAAAAAAATCCTCAGGCCAGCAGGCCACTTAACAGGCCAGGCCATCGGGAAACCTCCCGGTCCTCCCGATGGCCAGTCCGGCCTGGTCCACAGTGTTACTTTTGTAAGGAAAACAGTTGCTTGCTGCCGCCAGAACGACACAATTAGAGTAGTGAGAGTGAACCATAACCGTAGAGTTGTGAAGTAAACAGTTAAACAACGAGTTGAAACTCACTTTAAGCTCTGAAAGCCGAGGATAGCTGCAGGTTCAGGGGATAATTGTCTGTATTCTTCATTAAACATGCAACCCTGTTCACATTCTGTTTCTACATTTGGAATCCACTAATCAATATCTTTGTATTTAAAGTGTGTTAAAGGACTGTGTGAGAAAGGTCGCAAACAGTGACAATCCAACACATAATTATCCTGACTGTCCCCATTAATGTGTTGTAGGAGGGGATACAAAACTCATCCCCACTCACATGAATAATAATTGCTCAGCAAGTGCTTGAAATACAACTATTACTATTTTGCTTTCAGACAACTCAGGTTTTAAATGTTTATTAACAGAAGCAGGTCGAATTTAGGGGAGCAGCAGCATCAGCAATACAGAGGGAGAGATGGAAAATGGTACATCTTAAATAGTGCGCTGGATTTCGGAGAATATGTTTAGTTGATTGTATTGCGGGGTAATGCATATCACCTCAATCGCACTCAGCATGTCAGGGTCAACAATGTCCTCTCAGAGCCCCGGACCATCAGTACAGGCAACCCAGTCTCACGGCATTTCGTGTTCACCAACACGATTTTTAATCTATTGATTCGTGTTCACCAACACGATTTGCCCCTTTTTTTCGTGTTGCACAGCATGATTTTAAAAGCAATGTATTTCTACTGGTAATGTGTTTCGTGCCTGCAGGCTGCAGCACGTCTTTTTCTCCGGTCGGGTCTTGGAAGACCGGAAGCTGTGTGGTTCATAAAAACATGTTCTTACTCAATATCAAGCCACAGTTATTGCTTTTATTTTAAATCGTATAATTTCGGACTTTTGTTGTCGTCTGTGAGGAAAATAAATGGGGCTCAGAGCCTCAGGATACTGAAATCTGTATTTTTAAAATATTTGTTTCCTTCTAATTTGTTATTCTTTTCAAAATAACACACTGTTATTTACTCACCAATAACACACAATCCTTGCTTTTATTTATTGGTTTAATTCCATAATCTCGGGCTTTTTCGGCGTCCGTCAGGAACTGAATTTCAAAATAAATATAACCGGAAACAGACGTAAGCATTTCGAGCGATTACCCAAGATCCTCAGCTATGGTTTTAAGCTCGCTGATTGGATGTGTTAGCCGCAATGCATGCTGGGATTTGATGTTTATATTATATGAAATCCGGAAAACATTTTAAAAGTATAAAATAATACTTAATTCCGAGTGCTCTTGCTTTTCTCTTTGAAAGTCATCACATAACGGCATTGTAATACACGGTTCGGCTGCATTACATATTAGCCGTAGTTTTTGATTTTGATTTGATATACTTTATTAATCCCCGTGGGGAAATTGTTTCTCTGCATTTGACCCATCCTAGTGTTAGGAGCAGTGGGCAGCCATTTTGAACAGCGCCCGGGGAGCAGTGTAGGGAACGGTGCCTTGCTCAGGGACACCTCGGTAGCACTTGGTCTTGCCGGGACTTGAACTGGTGACCTTCCAGTTGCCAAGCCAAGTCCCTATGGACTTCACCACCACCGCCCCTAGTTCTTTATTTAGAGAGCCCTGATGAGAAGACCTTTGGAAAAACTGGAAGAAATGGCGCCGAAACTGAATACTTGACGTGGATCATAAATATATCAACAATTAAACAACATCTTCAATTTCTCTTCACACAATACGTCTCCTTGCAGTATCAACACTAATTCGGCTGACTTTTACATTTGATCTAATTCATAGATAGGTTATATTTACACCATAACGGTGCACAGCTGATAGAAAAGGACTGTAGTTTTTAAAGATATTACTGATTTTCTTTGAATGTAAAAATGTAAATACTGAGTCTGAAATAGTATAGCAATATGCTGTAAAATGATGTGAAAGCATGCATAAAACTATACATCTTCAGATGTTGTACATACACACTAATAATACAAAGTTATTATGGCTGTGTGCACCTTGTGTGCACCTCCTAGTGGTTAAAGCACGTATTTGAATTATTGTTTTTATGTGTTATATTTTATTAAAAAAATATTAAGAGTACATACTTTCATAGGGGGAAAGTATAAATAAGAAATATAGAATATAAAAAATCAAGAAGATACTATAAGTGATCTCTACAATAAAACAGTTTAGTGCAGGATGTACACAGATATTAATAGGAGGAGGTGCAAAACAGAAAAACGGATTAACCTTTATTTAAACATTAAATATTAAATATTAAGCCTGACAAAGTAATTAACGTCTAATATATTGCTTTCCTGCAATGTTAACTATGTTGAAGCACTTATTTTAACTGATATTATACACATTAATTATAATCTTATGTATGTAGATAGAATAAGAAATTTGCAGAATATGACAGTTTAATGGTGGAGGTTGTTAGGAGATTTAGTGGACAACTCGTCCGCTTTCTTAAATCTCCTCGCGTCCCTACACAAGCCGTTATCTTACAGGAAGGAAACCCAGAGCATACAAGTAACCGTTTAACAATAATCCATTTTAATGGTAATATACAATGCAATACAATCAAATACATTACCATACACAACCATATCGTATCATATGTGTAATGTCAGGAGTTTGGCCTACTCCTGGCTCCTGCCCACAGGCCGCCAGACCTCCAGTCCAAGCAGCACGAGAAGAGAGAGAGAGAACAGCAAGCCGGATAGGCTTTCATACCAAATGATACAGGAGGGGGTGGAGTTTGAGGACAACTGGTCCAGTCATCTCAAACAAACACCTCTGACCCTCACTGTCTCCTATTTCTGCAGCCTCTGCAGCATCCACACATCCCCCCATCACATTCCAGAGACCACAGCGGGGTCTTGTTCCAGCTCCCCCACAGCAATAAAACCCTTACCAGCCCTTCACAGATTGCATGAATACATACAAATATTTCCTTACAAGGTACACACATATTGATAGATGTCTTGTAATGCACTGTTGAGGAACCTGTGACCCAAGTTTTTCATTCATTGCATAACTACACCGTAGTTGTGTATGATATGTCAATAAACCTTTGAAAATCTTGAAAGGGATGTGCAAAATAGCCATAATATACAGTCTTTAATTAACTATTAGTAGAGAAATAACGAGTAATGAATATACTTTCCATTCATGTCAATTGCAGATACATGTTTAGTCTTCTCAAGCACCAACTATCAAATATCTCTCCTGATTGTTGGCACTTGACAATCACCTTCCCTGAATTTTACTCAGGTGTAACTAAAGTCTGATTTAAGGGTTGTTTATATTTCACATAATTAATCAGAATCTGCAAAGTAACTCAAATAAGTGTAGTGGAGTAAAAATACCAGGTTAACCTCTGAATTGTAGTGGAGTAGAATTACAAAGTAGCAATGAGCTGTCATGTGGGTATACGGCATTAATATAATGCTGCACATTATGGACACAAGTGATTTTCACCCATTTATTAATTATATGTTTTACATTTGATAACACCAATGTGTTTAATACTGGCAACTTCTAATTGTGGGAAAAACGAAAACGTTCAGTAGAGACGTCCCATAGAACATTTTGCGAAACACAATAGCCAGCATGTGTAGTTCTGGAGGGGTGTTCGATTCCAGTTTTGGATAGTCTGGCGTGGTTTCGTTCCATTTCACACAGCTGTTTGACGCTCTGCGTAACCTTACGGGAACTGTAGTCCTAAACGATAGCTGGGGATTCTGGGTAGTGTAGTGTCTTCGGCCATCCTAAACTCAGAAATGTTGACAATCGCAATGCTCGAAATGTCCCTTATAGAACTACGTCTGTTTCCGGTTATTTTTGGACTACGCCATGTGCTCTGTTTGACAAACCCCGTGATAGTCCTCAAGCTCTGTGATTGGAGAGTGTGCTCCGAGGGTTAAGCCGATTCTCGAACAGCACTTGAAATGGGATGGAACCACGGCATACTGTCCAAAACTGGATTTGAACGGGTCCACCGCGTCCCCCCTCCCCCACCCCGTCCCCAGAACTACACATGCTGGCTATTCTGTTTCGCAACATGTTCTCTATGGCACGTCTCTACTGGGAGTTGTAGTTTTAAAAGACGTTTTCGTATTTCCCATAATAAGAAGTTGCCAGTGTGAGAGAAACTTCTGCTCAGCAATGTTGATGGAAGGAATGGAGGCTGGAGTCCGCTTTATATCAAACACCTGAGTTTATTGAGAGCCACGGCCGGGAGCATTGGCAGGGTTCTCACACGACTTCATCATGTGATTCCCCAGCCAACACTGAAGATTACACAGAAACACAGCGCAAATCTACACAGTCCCCCAACAGGAAAGCGGAACCTTTAACCCTTTAACCTTTAAACCTTTAAACCCCTGCTCTAAGTTATGGCAGACCTATGTGAAACACAAAATGCTTTTTGGTACAAACACTTAAACAAAATATTTCCTTCACAGATCCACGCTTTTATCAATTCATTGATAACCAATTAACATTAGTCTAAGAATATTTTCAGTCACTACTTGAATCAAATAAAACGTCCTCAGAGTTGGGTGGATTCCTCATTACATTAATTACATCAAAAACAGAATAAGATTGGAACAGCCAATCACAATGGTTGATACAGACAACCATAATAGAAAAATCATCTTTCTTCAGTGTTTGATTTCTTTTGTCAAAAAGCACAATAATAACACATATGCAATACAAAAATATAATAGTAAAATATATGTTTCAAAAACAAGATCTTTTATCATTTATCCCTCAGTTAATCTCATTCATCAAACACAAATTCAAATTCAGTTTACATCTTTAAAGATTTACTTCAAGGCAATTCATAATTAAAACACAATTAGAATGTAGGATTATAAGAAATCCAATTGAGGTATAAAATCAGAATCAATAGGGATTCAGTTAAAAATTCACAGTTAAGGTATAAATTCACAGTGATGAATCGATCAATCTGTAATCTGTAAAGGTACAGTGTCCTCAATCTTTAGCATTACTTTTCGTTTACTTCAATACACTTATTCAAGAGTAAGGCACTTTACTACATACATTTTATTCAAATACATTTGTTTAACATCTGAAAAGGAAAAGTTAGGCATTTTATTTCAACAACCTGAGGAAAGAAAAGTCAAAATATCTATTCGTGTGAAACCGTCAGGCAGGTAATTGTATTTACTGTATCAACAATGAGAGAGACTAGGCCCTCGTACTGTTAAGATTGCTCAGAGTCTGTGGGGAAAAGTTGTACCAATCCTCAGCCTCCTCGCTAATTCTGGATGCTATGTCCAGCTAACTAAACCAGCTTTCGTGAAAGGAATTGGGCTAAACATGGGAGAATGCATAGATTCTGGCATATTTTGGCACAGCAAACAGTTGCTAATATTGTGTTCATGTGCGTAGTCTAACATTAAACTTGCTGCAGAATTAGTTTTAGTTCGTTTAAAAGGAGTGATTTAAGGCCTTTTTGAAAAATCTACATCACCTGCTGAGTATTTAAGTGGAGTGGATAGAACATTTGTTTTTCTATCTAAATGTAGCATGCAGTAGCACCTGGATTGGGAACCTGGTAATCTGGTTTCCTCGTTGTACATTTTACCTGGTAATGATTAAGGATAGTAACATTGTCTGTTATAATATTAGAAATATCTTATTGTTCAATACCTTATCAATCTGAAAATATCAATTAATTTATTTTGTTTAGTGTGAAAGTGTAATCTGATCTGACAATTAATTTATTTGTTTAGTGTGAAAGTGTAATCTGATCTGACAAAATATATTTGTCACCACTATGTAACACATATCTGTTCATCGGAAATATAAAAACAATCATTAATTGTACATCTGTAATCATCTGGTCATTCAATTCAAATGTTATCTTTGTACAAGAGCTCGAAGAACATGTCCTCCTGACTCGTTCTCCTCCTCTCTTTATGACACAGAATGTCTGGTGTGTGAAGGCATCCCGATACTGTAGATTAGCACTGAGGTGCTGATTGGCTCAAAACTCTTCTTCCCCAGAGCACCATATTTCAAACCCCCCAATTGCTCTGCTTTTTGTGGCTCATTCAGTGAGCACTTTATGATCTCCCAGTAAAACCAGAGGCTCATCTGCCTGCATTCCTTCTGCTATCTGCTTGAGAGCAGAGCCTATTCCAAGTGGCACATCCAGCTGCCACCCCCGTGATGGGAGAGGTTAGGAAGAAATCTGCCCTTCCAAGAACCATGGAGCCTCTGAAGCCATCGCTCGTCCTGCAGAGTTGTCTGTTTGGCCCCCCCCCCGAGCAGAAAGATGAAGAAGCATCCCATCCCATCAGAAAGTTGAAGATTAGAATCCTCTCATCTCGAACGACCTCGTGCCTCCTTGCCCGTGGCTGGGGGTGCTCTCTGCAGCCAGAGGGTGTGACCCTCTCTCTCTGACCCTTGACCTTCAGAGCTGTCCTAGTGATTGGGGTTAACACTTGATAGGGATGTTTTCCTGAGTGCAGACAACTCAAAGTAATGGATTAGCACATTATCATTCAATTACAAAAATACGATAGGCCCCTCAGAATTATTTGGGAGCCTTCCTGACACATGCACATGCATACATGTAAGGTTTGTGTTAGTCATTTAACATGCAAGAATCATATACTCATCAGTCCCAAAGCAGAGAAATGTTATTTTAAGTTAAATGTGAGCTAGTCCCTGTGGATATAACCCGTTCTCAATTATTCTAAATATTATATTAATTCACCATTTACCTTTTGATAAAAGATTAGTTTATCAGAAGTACATTTCCTCTTCCATAAACATAGGTTTGAGAAATGAATGTTTCAATATGAGATCAATTACTCAAATATAATTGACTCTCCCCTCCCTTTTCTTACATATGTCACATAATGTAATAACAACGTAGGAGTCTATTTAAACATGGTATCGTCTATAAGCTATTAATCGAGAAAACTCAGTATCAGCACGCAACTTGCAAATAACTCTTCTCTCTTTCCTATCCCTCTCTTATCCTCATCTCTCTATTCTCTCTTCCACATCTCTCTCTATTCTCGCTCTCTATTCTCTCTTTCTATTCTCTCCTCCACAGCTCTCTCTATTGTCTCTTACTTCAGTTAGATATGAAATAAAACATACGAGTCCATGTAAGCATGGTAGAGGTCATAATCCATCACTCGAGAAAACTCAGTACCAGCTGTGCGCAACTAACAAAAACAATTGTGAGAACCATATATTATGCAGGAAATGCACACCTTTGTTGAAAAAAACAAACAAAACAAACAAAAACAAAGCATCTCTGATTTGGGAGAACAGCTTCACCCCCTTAACATCTGAGTCACCACTGAAGGCATAGCATGAATGATAGTGGGCGTCTGAGGGTGTCTTTACTGAGAAATGTCAAACAAATTCAAAACCTTACATTTGAAAACAGTTTGCATTCCTCCACTTAAGGTGACGTTATCATTGGAAACAATAAGAACAAACTATTTTGATATAGAATCTATAAATTGAATCTTTAGAGCAGAATAGAATGGTTGTATTTTTAGCCTAAGCTCCGTGCAGCCTCATGGTCTATATAATGTGAATATATGTAGTAGACAGTAACAGGCCCCTGACAACAGGCCTATACTAAAAATGGTAGGGGCTTTTCACAGCTTGCCAACCTGCAGGCATCCTCTGCATAGCATATGGATAGCCTTAAAAAACAAACAAACCCACTCTGTGGTAACGAGAGTCATATTTCTGACCCTTGTGCCCAAGTGAAGCCGTTTGACTCATCTGACTGACCCAAGGGTTTGGAACACCACACACACACACCACACCACACCACACACACACACACACACACACACACACACACACACCACACACACACACACACACACCACAACACACCACACACACACACACCACACACACACACACACACACACACACACACACCACAACACACACCCACCCACACACACATCACATACATTATGCACATAAAGAACCTAAACTTAATTAGAGAGAGAACCATGAGTCAAAGGGGTTCTTTTAAGCACCTGGCCCTGATCCCTCCCCTTCCTCTCGCCCCTTCACACACACACGCACACACACACCACACACACACCACACACACACACACAACACCACACACACAACACACACACACACGCACACACGCACGCACGCACGCACACACACTGATCCATCCTCAGTCCCAGTGGGAACAGAGTGAGGTGACACATTCTCACAGGTATCACATGCTTACATACAGTGTACCAGGTGTGTCTGTCTGCATGTGTGAAAAAAGCTGGCACATCTCAGGGGGTTTATCCGTGAATTCTTATTTACCAATATGTGTGTATGTTTGTGTGTGTTTGGTTCTGCAATTGAAGACGATGCCATGATAGTTTACACATAGAACTGCAACAAACAAAGCACCAAAGCACATTAGAATGAATTGCCTACTAACTAGCAGTTTAGCAGCTTTTATACTGTGGGAATAACACAGACAATTTGTGTGTGTGTTTGTTTCTATAGATTGCTGTACAGTAACATCAATGCTGTTAGCATCATTAAATAATAGCATTACTTACTCTCATATTTATTTGATTTACAGAGAACAAAAATGTTGGCAGGGCATTATGGAGAGGATTGCACCAAAACTATTCCCACCCCGAGTAAATATGACAGGTTAAAGCAGCTAAAGTAGTTTGAAGCAACAAATGTTTTCCAGATGTCAAAGACCTCTCTTAGCCAACAAATCCAAACATATTGCAGTCTGCAGCGTTGAACTGGTACCTATTTTCTTTCCTTTCCTACTTGATAAATCATTTTCATGGCTGAGTGCGGGTGTATTTTCTTTTAATAATAAACCAGATCTTTGCTGATTGACCCTGCACCACTTCATCAAAGTAACCGTCTTTGACTAAAATGATAAGCACTACAGTTCCAACCCGAACACACATTAGATTTTGTCAGAATATTTTCCCTAACAAACCACGAGAGAGGGGAAGTAGGAGTGAAACTGAGAACCAAAGATGGCTTTTGTTTTGTTTTTGAATTTCTGCACTCATTCATTATGCAGGGATGAACTCTGCAAACTGAGGTTTGTTGGATGCTTGAATGCATCATGGCAGAGGTCAGCACTCCTGATGAATATCAATCATACCGTATGCACCGCTCCGACCACCATCTGCCCCGAGCAGCGCCTGACTCATGACCACGGCACAAACACCGCCCGCCCGCACGCATCCGAGGGGGCTAATTTCATCAACATATTCAACAAACTCTGTTCAAACAGCAAAGGTTAAATGTCCAGGAAGGAAACCAGAGCAGATTCTGAATGGGCTCCCCTCGGCTCTCTCGCAGATTTATATCTCTTTCCATTAAGTAAATGTTACATCAATTATTTGCTGGTTAAATGACATTATCCCCACGTTAGTTTAAAGCTTTTGGCTTCGTAAATACTGTAGGTCCCTTTAGCTTCAGTGTTTGCAGTAACCTTCTAATATTGTCCTTCTCAAGAAATATGTTTCATTGCTTTTCTGTATTTATTCATAAAATAGCAGGCATAATAAACAATAGAAAACAAGTGGAAATTGTTACGTAGAAAAGATATTGCAAAGCGAAGACATTGTAATTTCTCTCGAGGGTTCCTTTCGACAAATTCAATAATTATTGAAGGGCTTTCAGCCACAGTCTTAATTAACTTCACACTTTTTAGCCATATTAAGACTAATAACAGACATTTTTTATTGGCAACACCTTTTATTCACTAAGTGCAACAAGTCTTAAATCTTCACCACTCGTCAGACACTTTTTGTCCTACAAAAGTTCCATACAAGGTTAAGATACAAGATAAAATGTCCTTGCAAGAACAACCCTACAAAAATGCATTACCTATAACATCTTCAATAATAATAGTATAATGGTAGTAATTACAGTATGACTGCAGTAAAAACAGTAAAACAATGATAAACCTACTTTGTAGTTCCAGACAGGGTCTCAGTTTCCTTAATTTCTCTTCCACCCAACAGCATGTCAGCCGCTGCGCCTCAGCTGTGTGCACAAACTGTGGTTTGATTCTGAAAACACATTCACAGTATTGGACTGGCTATATATATTTATTGCACAGCATGCTGAATGTTTAAAGAGACTTTTATTGTACAATCCATATACAATTGTGGCACCAGGCGAGTTTCGCCCTCTGTCTTTACATAGTCAACACTGCTGCTGGCATATGCTTCTGCTCTGAAGGACACATCAACTGGAGAACAACATGTCACTTAAGGATAAATAAATCCAACATATATGACTTTGTTGAAAAGTACTGACGGGAAAAGGTGACAGTGAAAAATGTGTGATAGAACAGATACAATCAAAATAAAACAAATAAAGGACACTGAAAGAGCTGGCTGAATGGGCTTTAAATTCAAAACATGTGAAGGTAACTCTTGTCAGCTCTGAAGTGGCAGTTAAATAAACATAGGGGAACAAAGAATAGGGGATGAGGGACAGAATAAAATAAATATAGCACAAAGACTTATACAGTACATGATACACACTCGTATGCATGTGATGTAATCAGCTTCATTCAAGTCTTCTGCCTGCACTGGCAATAAAAAGGAAAGAAAAGATGGAATAACAATAATACAGGATAGGAAGGATGTAGGCGGTAACTAGGCAACAAGGCAGGGCAGTTTACTCATGTGCCTTGTAAATCGGCAAGCTTTATTTCCATATATTCCCTCATTTGCTGATCGAGACTCTGCCCTATGGGCATCCACAACTGGAGGCCGTGGACGTGGAAAAGCACCTTCATCTGCAGCATGTCTTAGTTACAGTAGCTGGGGTCTGCTTTGTGAAACACAATTCAAGTTTTGTAACAGTAGATTTTGGTGACTGTGATAACTGCTGACAAATGCGCCATAAAAAACATTTTAGCTCTATTTTAGCTTGAAACATGCATATTTGTCTGTGTATGCATGAGGGATACAAATAAGTCAGGGCGTCTGGAGTTAAAACAAGATAACATCATTTAAAGTAAGGTCATGTTGAGCTATTTATCACAACTTAGCACAGGCCAACCTTGAGCCTTGCATAGTCAGTTTTTTAAACTTGCAATTATCCAAGTTTGAAGATATTTGTGCCAACCATAGCGCCAACATGCCAATAACTGATGCTCTGAGTCTATTTCAACATCTGCTTTCTTATTGTGAACATCATGCTTTTGCCTCACCTGACCACAAGGAGGCTACAGAGCAACGGTTCTGAAAATGTCACAAACAAATTGAAAGAAAACAGAGAGAAAAAAGCAAGAGGGAGATGGAAAGACATCCTCTGACCCTGCAAAAGGTGCTCTTACAACTTTGTTCTTAAACCTCAGAATTATGTAATGTAGCCTTTTCTTGGCCTCAGCTGCAGATTCAGCAGGGACATCATTCTCTCTGCTGTCGACAGCCTCGTCTGCGTACAGTTCATTACACAGGGAAATTACAGTTGGTGTTGGAGGGAAACTTTGTGTTTAGTTGGCAGGCTCAAGCTACATTTACATCAGTTGATGACAGGCTCCCGACAGTCTGACTGATAAGCTGGTTAACTTCGTGTTGGGATATTTATTTGTCTGAATGCACTCAGGCTTGCAACTTACTGACAGCTGTACACACACAATAAAATGTAATGCAATAAGTGCAACATGAACAAGGTCTTGGGCCTGATTATTCCTCCCCGCAGAAACAATTCAAGGTGAAGTGTCTGACTCTGTTGTCAAAATGTATACCTGTTACATTCTTCTGAACCACAAGTGTGTTAAAGTAACAGCTATAGCACCAGGTATGTTACTCTTTTTTAAAGGAATACCAGAGGAAGACCATTTGTATATCAATTATTCATCCAGTGTTCTCTTGAATTCTTGAAGAAAACACTGAACACAGAATGGAGAATTCTTGATGAATTAGGGTAAATTGTGGCTGCTTTTAAAAACTGAAAAACGACATCAATTGCACACTTATTGGGCAGTACAATCTAATTTAATTCACAGACAAATGGAATCTCGCTTAAACTCTGCAACTTCATAGACTTCTACATACAATTCAAACACCTGGACAGGCATGCTAGTCTGTTTTGGGATTTTTTGTTTACCTTGAGGCATGGGAGGACAATTTTGCAAGGTGTCCATTTGGTCATTTTGGGGGGTGAAGTATTTAGTTTGAAATGTCAAACCTCAATTCTTAATGATTATTTTAGTTTTTACTTATTGAGTGCATATAGTCAACACTGTAAGCAGGGATGGCAACAGTAATTGAGTCATCAACTTATTCTTTCTCCCAAATTCTATGCGCTCTATTTATGTAGTTTAATTACCTGCACACATTATTAATACCCCATTTTAAGTCGATATGGTGAACTTATTAGCAAATAGATGTGTATTTATACACAGATATACAAGAAAACAAAATACTTATACATATTTGTTATCACCAATTATTAAACGTATGTCCACTGTTCAATGTCGCTTTAGTTCTGTTTTACTCCCCATCAAGTACTAAGTGAAATGTCTCCTGCTGCTAAATGCTCTACTGTGCTCTCCAACTAGCTGCCAATAGTGTCTGCTGTTTACTGCTGCTGGCAGGTAGTGCACAGCAGAGCCGGACTGGGACAATAAGTCAGGCCGGGAA
The DNA here is from genome assembly GCF_902827115.2 of Pseudochaenichthys georgianus. NCBI lineage: Eukaryota > Metazoa > Chordata > Actinopteri > Perciformes > Channichthyidae > Pseudochaenichthys > Pseudochaenichthys georgianus. The sequence continues at coordinate 19,635,617 of NC_047523.1, read as the reverse complement.
TTATACACCCAGCCAGGCCACTACCAGTTTTTTGTGCCATTTTGCTGGATTTATTTGTCAATTTTTACAGCGTTGCTGCCCATAGTGATAGCCCTCTAAATCTACAACCCAAAAATAAACATATGGACATGGGTTACTATTTTAAAAAATGTGCAAATCTATTTAGGAACCTATGTGAACATATTTTAAGTGGGGGTGGACCTCAAATCCTATAGGGGGGTCCGGGGGATTTATTTTTTAAATGTTGGACTTAAATGCATCATCTGGTGCATTTTGAGGGGGAAATAAAGAGACTACACCCATATGAAACATAACTGTATACATTTAAATAATCATAAAATCATAAAAACATGGCCATAACCAATAACATACCAACCAATATGAAAAAACATTGAAACTTGTTTATTTATTTGTTTTGGTTCATTTATAGTTGTGAGTGTGTGTGCTCCTGAACCAGCCTCACCTGTCTCTCTCCTCTGCCCCTGCTCCTCTTTGAGGCAGAAGCAAAGACTAGTTTTTAGCTCTCAACAAGTTTTAATAGTTTATCTTGGCCTTTTTTCACCTAGTTAACGTTTTTTTTTATTATTATTCATGCATATTTTACTAATCAATCCCCTCTCAAATGGAAATATGTGTTTACATAAATGGTGACCAAAACCGTTTGAGACCCACAGAGATAACTTAGACTAAGTTAACTATCTAAACACTCAGAGAGTCCTTTACCTCACCTGAGCTGTAGTTATCAGTCTCTCAGTCTGACTGGAGAGGACTCTCCTCCACCTTGTTGTTGAAAAAGCTCCTTATATCCTTAGCGCAGCTAGCACCAGATGCTAACAACAACAATACACGTAACCGGTGGCGCGAGCTTTATCTCACTCGCTCGCGCCACACATCGCCTTGAATGACACACAGAGACCAATCGAGGGCATTAGTATGATCTGTATGAAAGTGGCCATGTCGGCAGGCCACATCATGTATACAGACAGTCACACTCTGTGAGGCAGAGTCAGACCCACATTTGCGCAGCGTTGCATTCACAATATATACATTAAAAAAAAATCCTCAGGCCAGCAGGCCACTTAACAGGCCAGGCCATCGGGAAACCTCCCGGTCCTCCCGATGGCCAGTCCGGCCTGGTCCACAGTGTTACTTTTGTAAGGAAAACAGTTGCTTGCTGCCGCCAGACAGAACGACACAATTAGAGTAGTGAGAGTGAACCATAACCGTAGAGTTGTGAAGTAAACAGTTAAACAACGAGTTGAAACTCACTTTAAGCTCTGAAAGCCGAGGATAGCTGCAGGTTCAGGGGATAATTGTCTGTATTCTTCATTAAACATGCAACCCTGTTCACATTCTGTTTCTACATTTGGAATCCACTAATCAATATCTTTGTATTTAAAGTGTGTTAAAGGACTGTGTGAGAAAGGTCGCAAACAGTGACAATCCAACACATAATTATCCTGACTGTCCCCATTAATGTGTTGTAGGAGGGGATACAAAACTCATCCCCACTCACATGAATAATAATTGCTCAGCAAGTGCTTGAAATACAACTATTACTATTTTGCTTTCAGACAACTCAGGTTTTAAATGTTTATTAACAGAAGCAGGTCGAATTTAGGGGAGCAGCAGCATCAGCAATACAGAGGGAGAGATGGAAAATGGTACATCTTAAATAGTGCGCTGGATTTCGGAGAATATGTTTAGTGATTGTATTGCGGGGTAATGCATATCACCTCAATCGCACTCAGCATGTCAGGGTCAACAATGTCCTCTCAGAGCCCCGGACCATCAGTACAGGCAACCCAGTCTCACGGCATTTCGTGTTCACCAACACGATTTTTAATCTATTGATTCGTGTTCACCAACACGATTTGCCCCTTTTTTTCGTGTTGCACAGCATGATTTTAAAAGCAATGTATTTCTACTGGTAATGTGTTTCGTGCCTGCAGGCTGCAGCACGTCTTTTTCTCCGGTCGGGTCTTGGAAGACCGGAAGCTGTGTGGTTCATAAAAACATGTTCTTACTCAATATCAAGCCACAGTTATTGCTTTTATTTTAAATCGTATAATTTCGGACTTTTGTTGTCGTCTGTGAGGAAAATAAATGGGGCTCAGAGCCTCAGGATACTGAAATCTGTATTTTTAAAATATTTGTTTCCTTCTAATTTGTTATTCTTTTCAAAATAACACACTGTTATTTACTCACCAATAACACACAATCCTTGCTTTTATTTATTGGTTTAATTCCATAATCTCGGGCTTTTTCGGCGTCCGTCAGGAACTGAATTTCAAAATAATATAACCGGAAACAGACGTAAGCATTTCGAGCGATTACCCACGATCCTCAGCTATGGTTTTAAGCTCGCTGATTGGATGTGTTAGCCGCAATGCATGCTGGGATTTGATGTTTATATTATATGAAATCCGGAAGAAACATTTTAAAAGTATAAAATAATACTTAATTCCGAGTGCTCTTGCTTTTCTCTTTGAAAGTCATCACATAACGGCATTGTAATACACGGTTCGGCTGCATTACATATTAGCCGTAGTTTTTGATTTTGATTTGATATACTTTATTAATCCCCGTGGGGAAATTGTTTCTCTGCATTTGACCCATCCTAGTGTTAGGAGCAGTGGGCAGCCATTTTGAACAGCGCCCGGGGAGCAGTGTAGGGAACGGTGCCTTGCTCAGGGACACCTCGGTAGCACTTGGTCTTGCCGGGACTTGAACTGGTGACCTTCCAGTTGCCAAGCCAAGTCCCTATGGACTTCACCACCACCGCCCCTAGTTCTTTATTTAGAGAGCCCTGATGAGAAGACCTTTGGAAAAACTGGAAGAAATGGCGCCGAAACTGAATACTTGACGTGGATCATAAATATATCAACAATTAAACAACATCTTCAATTTCTCTTCACACAATACGTCTCCTTGCAGTATCAACACTAATTCGGCTGACTTTTACATTTGATCTAATTCATAGATAGGTTATATTTACACCATAACGGTGCACAGCTGATAGAAAAGGACTGTAGTTTTTAAAGATATTACTGATTTTCTTTGAATGTAAAAATGTAAATACTGAGTCTGAAATAGTATAGCAATATGCTGTAAAATGATGTGAAAGCATGCATAAAACTATACATCTTCAGATGTTGTACATACACACTAATAATACAAAGTTATATGGCTGTGTGCACCTTGTGTGCACCTCCTAGTGGTTAAAGCACGTATTTGAATTATTGTTTTTATGTGTTATATTTATTAAAAAAATATTAAGGAGTACATACTTTCATAGGGGGAAGTATAAATAAGAAATATAGAATATAAAAAATCAAGAAGATACTATAAGTGATCTCTACAATAAAACAGTTTAGTGCAGGATGTACACAGATATAATAGGAGGAGGTGCAAAACAGAAAAATTAACCTTTATTTAAACATTAAATATTAAATATTAAGCCTGACAAAGTAATTAACGTCTAATATATTGCTTTCCTGCAATGTTAACTATGTTGAAGCACTTATTTTAACTGATATTATACACATTAATTATAATCTTATGTATGTAGATAGAATAAGAAATTTGCAGAATATGACAGTTTAATGGTGGAGGTTGTTAGGAGATTTAGTGGACAACTCGTCCGCTTTCTTAAATCTCCTCGCGTCCCTACACAAGCCGTTATCTTACAGGAAGGAAACCCAGAGCATACAAGTAACCGTTTAACAATAATCCATTTTAATGGTAATATACAATGCAATACAATCAAATACATTACCATACACAACCATATCGTATCATATGTGTAATGTCAGGAGTTTGGCCTACTCCTGGCTCCTGCCCACAGGCCGCCAGACCTCCAGTCCAAGCAGCACGAGAAGAGAGAGAGAGAACAGCAAGCCGGATAGGCTTTCATACCAAATGATACAGGAGGGGGTGGAGTTTGAGGACAACTGGTCCAGTCATCTCAAACAAACACCTCTGACCCTCACTGTCTCCTATTTCTGCAGCCTCTGCAGCATCCACACATCCCCCCCATCACATTCCAGAGACCACAGCGGGGTCTTGTTCCAGCTCCCCCACAGCAATAAAACCCTTACCAGCCCTTCACAGATTGCATGAATACATACAAATATTTCCTTACAAGGTACACACATATTGATAGATGTCTTGTAATGCACTGTTGAGGAACCTGTGACCCAAGTTTTTCATTCATTGCATAACTACACCGTAGTTGTGTATGATATGTCAATAAACCTTTGAAAATCTTGAAAGGGATGTGCAAAATAGCCATAATATACAGTCTTTAATTAACTATTAGTAGAAAATAACGAGTAATGAATATACTTTCCATTCATGTCAATTGCAGATACATGTTTAGTCTTCTCAAGCACCAACTATCAAATATCTCTCCTGATTGTTGGCACTTGACAATCACCTTCCCTGAATTTTACTCAGGTGTAACTAAAGTCTGATTTAAGGGTTGTTTATATTTCACATAATTAATCAGAATCTGCAAAGTAACTCAAATAAGTGTAGTGGAGTAAAAATACCAGGTTAACCTCTGAATTGTAGTGGAGTAGAATTACAAAGTAGCAATGAGCTGTCATGTGGGTATACGGCATTAATATAATGCTGCACATTATGGACACAAGTGATTTTCACCCATTATTAATTATATGTTTTACATTTGATAACACCAATGTGTTTAATACTGGCAACTTCTAATTGTGGGAAAAACGAAAACGTTCAGTAGAGACGTCCCATAGAACATTTTGCGAAACACAATAGCCAGCATGTGTAGTTCTGGAGGGGTGTTCGATTCCAGTTTTGGATAGTCTGGCGTGGTTTCGTTCCATTTCACACAGCTGTTTGACGCTCTGCGTAACCTTACGGGAACTGTAGTCCTAAACGATAGCTGGGGATTCTGGGTAGTGTAGTGTCTTCGGCCATCCTAAACTCAGAAATGTTGACAATCGCAATGCTCGAAATGTCCCTTATAGAACTACGTCTGTTTCCGGTTATTTTTGGACTACGCCATGTGCTCTGTTTGACAAACCCCGTGATAGTCCTCAAGCTCTGTGATTGGAGAGTGTGCTCCGAGGGTTAAGCCGATTCTCGAACAGCACTTGAAATGGGATGGAACCACGGCATACTGTCCAAAACTGGATTTGAACGGGTCCACCGCGTCCCCCGTCCCCCACCCCGTCCCCAGAACTACACATGCTGGCTATTCTGTTTCGCAACATGTTCTCTATGGCACGTCTCTACTGGGAGTTGTAGTTTTAAAAGACGTTTTCGTATTTCCCATAATAAGAAGTTGCCAGTGTGAGAGAAACTTCTGCTCAGCAATGTTGATGGAAGGAATGGAGGCTGGAGTCCGCTTTATATCAAACACCTGAGTTTATTGAGAGCCACGGCCGGGAGCATTGGCAGGGTTCTCACACGACTTCATCATGTGATTCCCCAGCCAACACTGAAGATTACACAGAAACACAGCGCAAATCTACACAGTCCCCCAACAGGAAAGCGGAACCTTTAACCCTTTAACCTTTAAACCTTTAAACCCCTGCTCTAAGTTATGGCAGACCTATGTGAAACACAAAATGCTTTTTGGTACAAACACTTAAACAAAATATTTCCTTCACAGATCCACGCTTTTATCAATTCATTGATAACCAATTAACATTAGTCTAAGAATATTTTCAGTCACTACTTGAATCAAATAAAACGTCCTCAGAGTTGGGTGGATTCCTCATTACATTAATTACATCAAAAACAGAATAAGATTGGAACAGCCAATCACAATGGTTGATACAGACAACCATAATAGAAAAATCATCTTTCTTCAGTGTTTGATTTCTTTTGTCAAAAAGCACAATAATAACACATATGCAATACAAAAATATAATAGTAAAATATATGTTTCAAAAACAAGATCTTTTATCATTTATCCCTCAGTTAATCTCATTCATCAAACACAAATTCAAATTCAGCTTACATCTTTAAAGATTTACTTCAAGGCAATTCATAATTAAAACACAATTAGAATGTAGGATTATAAGAAATCCAATTGAGGTATAAAATCAGAATCAATAGGGATTCAGTTAAAAATTCACAGTTAAGGTATAAATTCACAGTGATGAATCGATCAATCTGTAATCTGTAAAGGTACAGTGTCCTCAATCTTTAGCATTACTTTTCGTTTACTTCAATACACTTATTCAAGAGTAAGGCACTTTACTACATACATTTTATTCAAATACATTTGTTTAACATCTGAAAAGGAAAAGTTAGGCATTTTATTTCAACAACCTGAGGAAAGAAAAGTCAAAATATCTATTCGTGTGAAACCGTCAGGCAGGTAATTGTATTTACTGTATCAACAATGAGAGAGACTAGGCCCTCGTACTGTTAAGATTGCTCAGAGTCTGTGGGGAAAAGTTGTACCAATCCTCAGCCTCCTCGCTAATTCTGGATGCTATGTCCAGCTAACTAAACCAGCTTTCGTGAAAGGAATTGGGCTAAACATGGGAGAATGCATAGATTCTGGCATATTTTGGCACAGCAAACAGTTGCTAATATTGTGTTCATGTGCGTAGTCTAACATTAAACTTGCTGCAGAATTAGTTTTAGTTCGTTTAAAAGGAGTGATTTAAGGCCTTTTTGAAAAATCTACATCACCTGCTGAGTATTTAAGTGGAGTGGATAGAACATTTGTTTTTCTATCTAAATGTAGCATGCAGTAGCACCTGGATTGGGAACCTGGTAATCTGGTTTCCTCGTTGTACATTTTACCTGGTAATGATTAAGGATAGTAACATTGTCTGTTATAATATTAGAAATATCTTATTGTTCAATACATTATCAATCTGAAAATATCAATTAATTTATTTTGTTTAGTGTGAAAGTGTAATCTGATCTGACAATTAATTTATTTGTTTAGTGTGAAAGTGTAATCTGATCTGACAAAATATATTTGTCACCACTATGTAACACATATCTGTTCATCGGAAATATAAAAACAATCATTAATTGTACATCTGTAATCATCTGGTCATTCAATTCAAATGTTATCTTTGTACAAGAGCTCGAAGAACATGTCCTCCTGACTCGTTCTCCTCCTCTCTTTATGACACAGAATGTCTGGTGTGTGAAGGCATCCCGATACTGTAGATTAGCACTGAGGTGCTGATTGGCTCAAAACTCTTCTTCCCCAGAGCACCATATTTCAAACCCCCCAATTGCTCTGCTTTTTGTGGCTCATTCAGTGAGCACTTTATGATCTCCCAGTAAACCAGAGGCTCATCTGCCTGCATTCCTTCTGCTATCTGCTTGAGAGCAGAGCCTATTCCAAGTGGCACATCCAGCTGCCACCCCCGTGATGGGAGAGGTTAGGAAGAAATCTGCCCTTCCAAGAACCATGGAGCCTCTGAAGCCATCGCTCGTCCTGCAGAGTTGTCTGTTTGGCCCCCCCCCCGAGCAGAAAGATGAAGAAGCATCCCATCCCATCAGAAAGTTGAAGATTAGAATCCTCTCATCTCGAACGACCTCGTGCCTCCTTGCCCGTGGCTGGGGGTGCTCTCTGCAGCCAGAGGGTGTGACCCTCTCTCTCTGACCCTTGACCTTCAGAGCTGTCCTAGTGATTGGGTTAACACTTGATAGGGATGTTTTCCTGAGTGCAGACAACTCAAAGTAATGGATTAGCACATTATCATTCAATTACAAAAATACGATAGGCCCCTCAGAATTATTTGGGAGCCTTCCTGACACATGCACATGCATACATGTAAGGTTTGTGTTAGTCATTTAACATGCAAGAATCATATACTCATCAGTCCAAAGCAGAGAAATGTTATTTTAAGTTAAATGTGAGCTAGTCCCTGTGGATATAACCCGTTCTCAATTATTCTAAATATTATATTAATTCACCATTTACCTTTTGATAAAAGATTAGTTTATCAGAAGTACATTTCCTCTTCCATAAACATAGGTTTGAGAAATGAATGTTTCAATATGAGATCAATTACTCAAATATAATTGACTCTCCCCTCCCTTTTCTTACATATGTCACATAATGTAATAACAACGTAGGAGTCTATTTAAACATGGTATCGTCTATAAGCTATTAATCGAGAAAACTCAGTATCAGCACGCAACTTGCAAATAACTCTTCTCTCTTTCCTATCCCTCTCTTATCCTCATCTCTCTATTCTCTCTTCCACATCTCTCTCTATTCTCGCTCTCTATTCTCTCTTTCTATTCTCTCCTCCACAGCTCTCTCTATTGTCTCTTACTTCAGTTAGATATGAAATAAAACATACGAGTCCATGTAAGCATGGTAGAGGTCATAATCCATCACTCGAGAAAACTCAGTACCAGCTGTGCGCAACTAACAAAAACAATTGTGAGAACCATATATTATGCAGGAAATGCACACCTTTGTTGAAAAAACAAACAAACAAACAAAAACAAAGCATCTCTGATTTGGGAGGAACAGCTTCAACCCCCTTAACATCTGAGTCACCACTGAAGGCATAGCATGAATGATAGTGGGCGTCTGAGGGTGTCTTTACTGAGAAATGTCAAACAAATTCAAAACCTTACATTTGAAAACAGGTTTGCATTCCTCCACTTAAGGTGACGTTATCATTGGAAACAATAAGAACAAACTATTTTGATATAGAATCTATAAATTGAATCTTTAGAGCAGAACAGAATGGTTGTATTTTTAGCCTAAGCTCCGTGCAGCCTCATGGTCTATATAATGTGAATATATGTAGTAGACAGTAACAGGCCCCTGACAACAGGCCTATACTAAAAATGGTAGGGGCTTTTCACAGCTTGCCAACCTGCAGGCATCCTCTGCATAGCAGTATGGATAGCCTTAAAAAACAAACAAACCCACTCTGTGGTAACGAGAGTCATATTTCTGACCCTTGTGCCCAAGTGAAGCCGTTTGACTCATCTGACTGACCCAAGGGTTTGGAGCTGGTGTGACAGGGAGGCTTCCAAGTGTTCAGAGCAGACGTCAAGCTTTCAGTTCATGGCTTGGTGGGGGGAGCAAACCCATGTGAGACAGTATCAACGGCTGTAAAGTTCAGTTTGAGGAATGTCATTCTCTCTGGGAGCAGGAAATGGTGTCCATTCTCGGACCAGACCATTAATGTCATGTAGCGCAGCCATAGCATCTCTGTGACTGCACTCAGCCGGTCTGTAGTAGGGCAGAGCTGGGTGACTTTTAGTGAAGCCGTCCGAAGCCATAGACAACAAACGGAACACAGGATCATCAATGTCTCTCTTTACCAGTGGCTCAATCATAAAAGAAATTAGTGGGGAAATGTGGAACACTAATCCATCATGTGAAATGTTGAGTTAATTTAAATAATTACTTATGGGATGAAATCAAATTATCATTAATATTAGAAACTAAAGTCAGTTAAAATAGGACTTGCACGGATCAGAATCTAATCAATACACCATTTTCCCAGCTCTGTAATGAAATGGATGACAAGCAGGTATGCAAACTTGTCACCTTTTGAATCCAAAATAGGTCGTTTGTGTGATTCATGTAGATCTGCAATACAAATATTATTTGGGGCATGGGCAAGGTTGCCAACTCTGGGTACCTGGCTGGATTGAGATTTCGATATCATGGGTTTAATTACACACATGCGCACGAAATGACTGCTATCGTGTCAGTAGCGGGACCTTAGCATATATGTAGGATATGTATATAATATATATATAAATGCACAATATTGGACACAGACTATAAAAGGGCACCCAGTTTCATTCACTAATGAAAGTCAAACACATGTTTGTTTCCACTGTTTTATTGTGTGCCTGTCATGATAAGCAATTAATTGACTTATCAGCTCCTGAGTATTTTTTGTTGGGTAATCTATGGTAGGGCTAACTCATACAGTGGTGGGGCTCAAATCAGTATTGAAATGTAATTACATATTGATTGATTGATTGATTGATTGAAAAGTTTATTAACAGCTTGTATATTGGGTACAGTACAGCTCAAAAAATACAATTGTCAAGGGGATGCAGACCAGAGAAAGACTTTCGTCTTGTTTACATCAGGGTCCCCCATTTCCAATTCATCATGTCATTTAAGACATATAAGACATATTTGACATACAGATGGCTATATCGCCCCCTTGACGGTGAAACGCCACGCATGAGGTTTGGATTATTTCCCTGTCTCAATCCAAATGGAACTGTATGAAATAAAAAGGCACATTTGTGTGACAAAATTGACATGCTGAAAACCCAACCCCGCAGCGGCGCTGTCTGGGGGGATTTTTTTGAAATACTAACATAAAATACACATTCTCTCTTGAGATGAAAAATAAATCCATCGACAGTATTACTACACGACATATTTAAATGAAGCTGAACCTGCTGCTCCTCACAGAGGAAAAAGGCTGTGTGAACTACTTTACATTTGTGGATAAGGGTGGATATCCCCCACTGTCCTGTGTGTGAAAAATGGAAGACAGCCCACACCTAT
>NC_047523.1:19493340-19624995 GCF_902827115.2 Pseudochaenichthys georgianus | reverse complement strand
TCCTCATGTCTGAGTCTGGTTCTGTCTTATCTTCTTTGTTTTGGAATGTGTTCAATACATTACGGTTTTTTATTATTCATTATTACCATATAATACATAGATTTAAGAATAAATGAAACAAATAATACAACATTGAGCTGTTTGAGCTTTTCATCTTTACATTATTGTTTTATTTCTCTCAAGTCATTTAATTTTGGTGAAATAACTGAAGTTTTAGTTCATTTTACCCTGGCTGTGGACTGATTCATTATGAGTTGTTACAACGCATGCACAAGACGGCGGGTAGACAAACAAACACGAAACAATTATACAAACAAACACTGCAGTTAGACAAACAAACATAAAAACTCTCAACAACTCAGCCTGACAAAAACTCTTCCAGCCTATTTTAATCCGAATTAGGGAGACTTTCAGAGGGGCCATTAATTATGAGAGCCCTCAATACTCATAATTCCCGTGTATCAGCAAACACAGCCAAATTCAGCAATTCATACAACATTCTCAAACCACACATTGAGCACTTTCTTTAGTTCAAAAGCGTCAATAATCGCGGATAATGCTGTATGCTCCTTTTTTCTACGTGCAGCTCTCCCCAGGGGGCGGAGAATCGGCACCTCAGCAGAAATGCTATTTATCCTCTGAAAACTCCTAAATTCGGCGATTTGTTTAAATACAAATCTTGCGACATTGCTTCTAATTCAGAAAATCCACTTTGCTGGTGCATCTCTCAAAAGTTTCTCTGAATATTTGTTGTGTGTAATTGCCTGGTGAGTAAATTCCAAGAAGCACACACAGAGGAGATCGATGAAATTCGATATTCCTAGGTTATCATTAGCCCCAAATATTCTCATAGTTTTCACATAAGCCGTGTTTGCTCGTAGACACCTGTCCCAGCAACAAACACGGGGAAATCGGCCAGGACAATATCCCCTTGACACCGATTCCTGAGGTTATAGATTAGCCTCCAGATGTAATGAGTAGAGAAACCCAAAAAAAATGCAGCAGCTCAGTTCTCTCAGGTAATTTTAATACACCGTTGATCTCAAACGCTGGCGAGTCAATCTCAAAATAGAAATGTACTCACCAATGTTTCAAAGATCTGAAGGTGCCTGTTCCGTGACGCCAATCTGTGAGAGAAACTTCTGCTCAGCAATGTTGATGGAAGGAATGGAGGCTGGAGTCCGCTTTATATCAAACACCTGAGTTTATTGAGAGCCACAGCCGGGAGCATTGGCAGGGTTCTCACACGACTTCATCATGTGATTCCCCAGCCAACACTGAAGATTACACAGAAACACAGCGCACATCTACACAGATAATCAAGGAGGAGCCTCTATTTCGCGCGTCTTCTGATCGATAATTACAAACACATGGATTCAGAGACAAAGACAGTCTGTTAAAGTCCTCTGGCAGTTAGTCACAGTCCCCCAACAGGAAAGCGGAACCTTTAACCCTTTAACCTTTAAACCTTTAAACCCCTGCTCTAAGTTATGGCAGACCTATGTGAAACACAAAATGCTTTTTGGTACAAACACTTAAACAAAATATTTCCTTCACAGCCAGTATTAAACTGTGTACATCCCTGGAGGTTTATGGGACAGGAAACACTCACATTTAAAACATATAATTAATAAATGGGTGAAAATTGCTTGTGCCCATTATGGGCAGTATTAATATATATACCCACATGCTAGCTAAGGTCAGAAGAGCTTTATTTAACAGCTGGTCTTATGTGTGTGACCCCTGTGATAACATTACATTACATTAATTGATAAGCCTGAAACATGCACTTGTCAAGGTTCAGAGGCACATTTTGCAAACATGGCAGTAGCCATCGATCAGCTTAAGATAAGATATACTTTATTGATCCCAAGTTGGAACATTTGCGTTACATCAGCATGTGTAACAGTTAAATATGCAGTTGTGTTTATTTGAAAATCATTTAGTATAATCACACAAATTCTGTGTTTTATATTCAACAATTCTGTGTTCTTTATTTATTAATTGTTCAATACCTGACAAGGCCGGAGATGAAATATCTACATACATCTTATAAGAGTATAATACATTATGTATAATATCAGTTAAAATAAGTGCTTCAACATAGTTAACATTGCTGGAGGTATGCACAAATATTGATAGATGTCTTGAAATGCACTATTGAGGAACCTGCAACCCAAGTTTTTCATTCAGTGCAGAACTACACCACAGTTGTGTAGGCCTATATGATATGTCAATAAACCTTAGAAAATCTTGAAATCTTGAAAGGGATGTGCAAAATAGTCATTACATACAGTCTTTAATTAACTATTAGTAGAGAATAACGAGTAATAAATATACTTTATAGGGATCGTATTAATATCTAATAATAAAAATAATTAAATTCAATAACATGCTTTAACCACCAGGTGTCCCTTTATATCAGCTGTGCACCTTTATGGTGTAAATACAGCCTATCTACCAATTGGATCAAATATAAAAGTGAGCCGAATTAGTGTTGATACTGCAAGGAGACGTATTGTGTGAAAAGAAATGTAAGATGTTGTTTAATGGCTGATATATTTATGATCCACGTCACGTTTTCAGTTCCTCATGTTTGTCTTCTCATCAGGGCTCTATAAATACAGAACTACGGCAGATATGTAATATGTAATGCAGCCGAACCGTGTATTACAATGCCGTTATGTGATGACTTTCAAAGAGAAAAGCAAGCACACTCGGAATAAAGTATTATTATTATTTTTAAAAAATGTTTTCGGTCTGTTTCCGGTATTTGTTAATGACGATGTGCTGTGAGATGTGAGACTGGAATTGCATAGGGGGAAAATAACGTAGGCTATCTTTAGATGCGGATTTTGTTAAACTAATATGTTTAGGCTGTGGACCAACACTATACATTGACGGGGAAGGGGGTAGCAATAAAGATAACACCATTACAGTTACACAACATAACAGAAATAATATCGATAGCAGCGTCCCTAGCAACCACCTTGGTAACAATGAAAACATCGTGATTTCCTGAAGTAATCTTCGTAATAACTAGCAAACTAAAGATCATGTACATCCACTGCACACATAATCTGAAATAACAACTCATATTTCTCGCATCAAATGACATCAAAACGCATTTTAATGGCCAAACTAACTTTAAAATAGGCATTTTCCACCTAGAATAAAACGAAGTTCGGCCATGTTTTCTTTTTCTGCAGGGAAATATTTGAAGATCATGTGACATAGACGCCAGCCATCGGAATTAATGGTGAAAAAAACGGGGTTTGTCAAACAGAGCACATGGTGTAGTCCAAACGATAGCTGGGGATTCTGGGTAGTGTAGTGTCTTCTGCCATCCTTTACTCAGAAAAAATATTTGTTTCTCCGAATCGAAGGGGAAAAATACAAAAGCATTGCACACAATTTAAACCAATCAATGTTGTTTAATTAACAAGGATAATCTGGTGTTTTTTAGTCGATGAGTAGTGCAGATATCACTGTAAAATCAATCGACAGTAAGAGGAATACTTACTTCCGGGTGTACAATTCTCCGTTATCCAATGGGAATGGACGCTCACATTGCCTTTAAGGGCAGCCGACATAAACGAATGCCGTGCTTCCATGAGCGTCAAATCCCGACGCAGATGGGAATACATTGCAATCAGTTGAAAGCTATTTGCGTCCCTTTATGACGCTGAAGGAGCCTAGGAGCGTCACAATTGGACGCCACGGACACTGACCAAACGTTGCTATTGGACGCTTAGGGAGTGAGAGTGTGTTGCCCACGACGGACAGACGTGCAATTAATGCCGTGTGTATATTGAAAAGATAATACATTTGCAACATTTGCTACTGCACAGCCCCCACCTAGTGTCAGCAGAAAGTATTAAAAATAATGATTACAAAAAAATGCAAAAGATAAATTAAAAAATATATAAAATATATTTTAAGATCATGTTTAGTCATCTGATTCCTCTGTACATTGCTGTTTTAGTGTGTGTTCTTCTAATTAGTGTCTACAGTGTGTGCCTATTGAGCTGTTTAGAGCCATGTGGGACAAAACCCGATCCTGCCCCTCCCTCTCTCTGTCTAAGTGAACGGTGACTGTAAAAACTACACTGCGCATGCTCAGAATATTTTCCTATTTAATGTGTGTGGTAAAAAAATAATGACCATAGGGGCACTGAGCTGCCATCCCCACCATACGTCATCTCACATAATTCAGAGCTGATTGACTGTAAGTACGTGTGCCGCGAAAAGTGTGGTGTGTGAAGAGGAGACGAGAGAGCTGCAGTCCTAAAACCCGGAAGTAAGCTGCGCATGGCTTCCCTCGACAAAAAAAGCAATGAGATTTCTCCATAGGATTTTCGAAAATAGCTCCAAATAAGATCTGTGGGAAACAAACCTGTTAGATAAATGCACGTTTTGTTCAGCCGGATAATATCCACATGTCTACCCTACTTTTCTAATTTTCGAATCATAAATCTATTGATTAGATCAGATTTATGATAGACTTTTGAAACTACAAGAACATAAGGAGGACTTTTACAAAAAAGTAATAGAGATTTTTGTCCAGAAGGATAGGCACATGGACTTAATCTTCAAGTCAAGGTAAGACTGCAATTTTATTGAAAATGGGATCTTACTAAGAGAGAACAATTCAATATTTAAATGATAAAATTACATTTTTTGGGTATCCTTCTGTTGAACTGTCTGTTTAAAATTAATTGAAGCAACAGACAAAAAAAGCTTTTGAAAATAATATTATATTTTGATTTAGGTCAAAATATAATATTTGCAAACCTGAAGAGTCAGTGCCAGTGCCTCACCAGCCATGAACCTCACTGCAGAAGCTTTAGTGAGGGTTTAAATACGGGCAGAAAAGCTAATGGGTGCAGAAGAGAAAGAGAGTGGACCTCCATGGGACCTTATTTTGAAAAAATTATGTATTGAAGTCAATGGAGAGAGAAAGATTATCTTTCGATCCAGTTTGAATTGTGCCACGAATTACACATATGATGTTTGCCAATTTAAAAGATAATTTTGCAAGCCAAAAAAAAAAAAAGTAACACATTTGTTTGTGTGAAACGCTCAATGAACTACATCTCTGGTCTCCCACAACAACACACGTCACCAAGATGGCCGTCACTACTGTCTTGTCAACAAAACGATTGACTACCCTCACTATCACCACAATGAAACACGTCCAGAAGAATGTCATGCAAAGCTGCCTGCCTGCCTTCCTTTGATTCTCTCTGAACTGCCTGGTATTTCTAATGTTTAATGTCAACCATTTGTGCAGATAGCATGAAGTAGAAAAGATCGGCGATTGCCGATGCTAGCGTTAGCATTTATCCCCCGGGCTTAAATTGTGTATTATAGAATGATCACACCGGTGAACCCGGTTCAAACCCTCTTCAAAGGGTTCATGAAATATGACTACTACTCTTACTGTTTAACATTTTGGGTTACTTAATGTTACTTAATATTAAGGCTAACAAAAATGACAAGGCTGTAATGCTAACTAACGTGCTAGTTACTAGCTAGATAGCTAACTTGATCCAGCCACTCCTGGTCCTTTCATCAGACGGGAAGCGAAAGAACGAGCAAGACCCATTGCTGGTATGATAACAACCTGGTACTAAGCACACAGGCATCTTGTTAAAGTGATCTTATCTTAGTCAGCGCCATATAGATAGATTCTATTTATATGGCGCTGATCTTAGCTATCTCTTAGTGGAGGAAAACAATTGTGACATCACTTATGCGACTCTGGGATTTGTAGTCTTTCTAGTTGCTTATTTTTCATATTTTAACAGTTTTACGACAAACTGTGACTTTTTTTACATGGAAATATTTTTTTTAAGATTGACAAACATCATGTGTAATTCATGGCACAATTCAAACGGGATCGAAAGATACGTTTTCTCTCTCCATTGACTTTAATGCATTATCTTTCCGAAATAAGGTCCCATAGACCGGAAGTAGATGGGCGTGACTTCGCCACTCTATAGTCCATTTAGCTTAGGAACCTTCCTAACGGAGTGAAATGGTGATATACACAGTGATAGATGTTAAGGACTAACGTTTATAATAAATACATTTGTATTTAGTTTAAGATCTTTTCATAGTTCATACAATCATATATATTGGGATCATTTGTATTAATGTGAACCGGAGGGAGAGGCTGACGAGCATAAGGTTGCGGTAGGATAATCCAAAAATCAGCTCCTAACGTCCAACCTTATCGTCTATTCCTTGACCTCTGTGTGAAACGTCACAGGGTTAAGGGATAGTCGATAGGAGAAATCAAAAGGACTTAGGAGAAGAGACTGCGGTACTTTAGAGAATCCGACTGCACTTTCACTATCCGACGTGTTTATGATGCGCCAGCAGTTGGAATTGAAATAAAGAAGGAAAGTGAAGCTTATGCTCGTCACCCTCTCCCTCCGGTCCACATTAATACAAATGATCCCAATACGTATGATTGTATGAACTATGAAAAGATCTTAAACTAAATACAAATGTATTTATGATAAACGTTAGTCTTTAACATCTTTCACTGTGTATATTTCACCATTCAAACGTCTTGTGAAGTTGAACAACCCCCACACAGCTCAGTAAAAACTGTGAAATGTTGACTTTATTTGATAATTTCAGTAAAAACTAACGTTCATATTTCTCTTTTTGATTATAATACTGATACATGTTCAAAACAAAGCACCTTGGCAAGTTACCACATACGTTTTAAAAAGCTTAATAAGCACCGTAACTTTCATGATATCATTTCTCGGCAAATGTGTGACGGCAAATGCTGCGGCTGCAAGGCATTGTGGGGCAGCATTTTCTCCTCTCCTTTCGTAAAGGGAGGTCCAGTGGTTCCTAAGCTAAAGGAGGTTATAAAGGAAGTTTGAAACCTCCTTTCCTATCATCTAGAGCAGGGGTGGGGAACCTTTTTCCTCTCAAGGGCCATTTCAATTTTTTCAACATCCTCCGAGGGCCGTACAAATGATTGACCTCTGATTAAAAATCACAGCCCATTCATTTGGCCTTTCTTTCATGCTGTGCAAAGAAAAAGCAACCTCTTAGTCCAGATATCTGTGGCATGACCACCAAACAGAAAGATATGGACACAAGATGTGTGCAAATATATTTAGTTTCCTATCCATGTGGACATTATTTAAGTGGGGGGGACCTAACCCCCTCTAGGGGGGTCCGGGGGGCATGCTCCCCCGGGAAGATTTTTTTTTAAATATTGAAGTTAAAAGCATCAATCTGGTGCACTTTGAGAGCAAAATTAAGAGATCTATGGATACATCTCTCAACACCCATATGAAACAGAACTGTAAGCAGATTTACTTTTTCTTTATGGATATTTTACAAATCACTCTCCTTTCAAACTGTATTCTTGTTTATTAATAACAACTTTTGTTTACTGTCATATAGTATTTTATATCCTACCTGTTTACTTTATTCTCTTGTTTTTTGATAACTATAATGATCATATAAAGATGTGCCTTTACCTCACTGGTTGGAGAAAAAGCTTCTTATATTCGTTAGCATAGCTAGCTAGCTAGCTAGCTAGATGCTAATAACAACAAAGTTATTGACTGTATGATCAGTATGACAGATGAACAGATCGCCATTGGGCTTACAACTAAAGACACAGACACGCAGAAACTGCAGCATGTGTACGGATTTATGGGTACTGCAATTTTTTAAGTCCCGTACCAGCGTTCTGGTGCTCTCCGTCAGAACTGAACCCCTGTCAGACGAGACATATACCACGTGATGACACGTTAGGCTCGTGTTGTGTTCAAGGACCATGACCGTTGCCAGGAAAAACAGGCACTCGCTTGTTTAATTATTTTGCGGTCTAGATTTCTTTAATTGTTTGTGTGTGTTTATAAATTACCTCGAGGGCCATACCAAATGGTCTCGCGGGCCGTATACGGCCCGGGGGCCGGAGGTTCCCCACCCCTGATCTAGAGAATTCGAACTGCACTTATCATGGCTGCCACTGAGGGACTTCCGGGTCATTTCACTCCGTTAGGAAGGTTCCTAAGCTAAATGGACTATTCGACTTCAGCCCTGGACTTGTACCGGAGCAGCGGAGGAGTGATGAGGTATCTAGAGATCTGAGTCCAGTGGGCTGCTTGTGTTTCTGTTCATCAGGACATCATATGACCAGCAGATCCTGTGTGAACGCTCTACGTTAGTCAGTGGACGTCCGACAACATGCACACTAACTTATATTGTAGCTATAGGCTACACTTTGGTTTAAATTGCGTGAATAAACTAGCTAGAGAGCTACAGTTAAGTAATTTACATTCATCCAATGTCAGAAGGATTACCTTTTAACAAACGTTGTAATGCTTTTCTTTCATTTCAATTTGAGTAAAACATTGAAGATATAACATTGTATTATTTTCTTTTTACACTGACTCAGATAAAATGAAATCGAATCGTCAGTCGAAGCTCAGCTTTAGTAAGGAAGAGACAGGACAGGCAGAGAGAAAGAGAGAGAAAGTGATGGAAGTCAGGGAAGAACTGCAGGTACAGTCACACAAAAGAATGTAGGCTTAATAACCCCATCTATCTATCTATAACAATAGTCTTCATTTACAATAGGCATCATTTTAAAACAACATACATCGATTGCAGTTATGTCATAATAACATACAATTGTATAAAACACCATTTGCTTACATCTTTGTTCTCTTTTGAGAATCAAACAAAACAGATTTAAATTAAAAAAATGATGCAAACAAACAAGTGAAATGAACCAAATTGCTGAATTGCTTTTAATTCACTGGCAGGAGCGACAAGTGAGGAGGAGCAAAAAGTCAACAATGAGGGAGAGATCGAACAAAGAGAAAGAGTAGAGGACAGAGAGAGTGATGAACAGGAAGAAGACAGAGAGACTAAAGAAGATGGAAGAGAAGCTGCAGGTTATGGAAAGGAGAGACATGGGAAAATGAATGTTGACAATGTTTTGTGATCATTTTAGCCTCTTCTGCTTGTCCAGATCCTTAATAGTAACAATCAACTGATTCTTATGCATTACAATTTAAAAAATAATTTATGCTGCAGCCCACTGCCATGGTTTGAAATCAATATATTATCCAATTTGTGACCCCCCACAGGACTTACAAAGCACCTAACTAGATCATGAAAATCCGAAAAATCTCGGGGGTATACCCCCGAACCCCCCTAGCATGTTTGGACCTTGGTATTTAGCCGATCCTGGAAACGGCCCTGATCACGTGTGCATCCTTGGTGCTCAGGTTGACTGCCTGAACTAGCTTGCAGTCTTCGCTCCATTTTTGTTTAACTTTTTACAAATATTAAATCATGTTGGATAAACAAAGCGAAGTACAAAGCATATCATTGAAAGTGGTGGTATATGAGAGAATTTTTTTTGGGCTGCAAAAGATTTGCCTTAAAATACCAGGTGAGTTCACTGCAATAAATTGGTATCAAGGATGAGAGGGTACACCGTTTCACACCATTAATTATTCTCACATACTTGCAGTTCCTTTAGCTCTACATAGCTCAGTACTTTTGTGTTTTTTGGTTTATCAACTTCCATGTTCAGTCTCTAACCCTGTTTCCTCCAACTGGGAGATCTAAAACTAAAAACAAAAAAAATCTATTATACAAATACTATTCTCAAAAGCCAAGAGAACACCAAAATTATCAAATTACAAGGTGATAATGTGTCAATATTTTGTTAAAATATTGTCCTGCTTCCACCAACTGGACAAGAAAATCGATAAAAACTGCTTTAGCTTTCACTTTTATGCCTTTTATGTTTTACGTTTTGAGAAAGTTGTTTTGAACCTTTAGACATGCAGAACCCTTACATCTTTTTCAATCCACAGCAATTTTCTGTTTCAAAAGAAAATCCCCACCAAGTAATAAACCACGCCCATTTAATGGTTCCTACAAAAAGTTGAGGGTTTTGAGACTCAAGCTTTGGAGCTGACAGTGTCAATAAAAGACCCAGCTTTGGATTTAAAGGAAATAGTCAGTCAACCAAGGCTCACTCTAGCCACATGGATTTAATTGAACTATTGCCGAACCAGTGTCTTTGATGGTGCCCGTGGGGGCAGATTAAACATGAAAGGATGACACTGACAGGCACTGGGTCTGCCAATATATAGATAAACATCAGTGTGGTAGGACAGCTCTGTGTTTTATGCAGGACAGATCTAGTCTGTTGTGTCAGGAAGACATCAAGCACAAGACAAAGCATTATTTCACTGTGGCTGTGGACCTTTTTATTATAAATTCAAAGAGCTGCTAGGAAAACAAATCAACATGGCGATTAAATACAAATAAGTGATATTTACCAAAATATCACTAGAAAATGGCCAGCACAATACATTTAGAAAAAACGGTGAGTCCCTGTTTGTCAGCTTCACTCTGTGTTGTAAAGACCAGAGCTCAGAGCTCATATCAAACAGCCATGGTGATGAAAAGATCAAGTCTCAGAGGGCTCATAGAGAATGAAAGGCACGAGACACACGATCACAGAGCAGCACCAAATGAAGGCTAATTTGTCCTGATGAACCAGGCTGTGGCTAAAAAGCTTCAAAGGGTAGCATCACAACCTCAGATCATTGATCAGGTTATGTGATCGCACCGCAGAGGGCTCGGTACAGCGGAATGCCTCTTTATCCTAACCATTGTACCTTTGAAGATAATTTCACATTAGTCACATGACACTGTTCTGCTGACTTGAAGGCCACCTCCGCAGAACGATGTTTGAAAAGAAATGAGCTCACTGATCGGCACTCCAGCTGCTGACACAACCCAGTCTCACGGCATTTCGTGTTATAGTCACGACATTTAATCTATTGATTCGTGTTCACCAACACGATTTCCCCCTTTTTTTCGAGTCACACAGAACGATTTTAAAAGCAATGTATTTCTATTGGTAGTATGTTTCGTGCCTGCAACACGTATTTTTGTCTGGTCGGGTCTTGGAAGACCGGAAGCTGTGTGGTTCATAAAAACATGCTCTTACTCAATATCAAGCCACGATTATTGTTTTTATTTTAAATCGTATAATGTCGGACTTTTTTTGTCATCTGTGAGGAAAAGAAATGGGGCTCAGAGCCTCAAAATAGTGAAATCTGTATTTTTAAAAATATTTTAATTTGTTTTCCTTCTAATTGGTTATTCTTTTCTAAATAAAACACTGTTATTTACTCAACAATAGCACACAATTATCCTTGTTTTTATTTATTAGTTTAATTCTCTCATCTCCGGCTTTTTAACCATTCCTCAGGAACTGAAATTCAAAATAAAGTCACCGGAAACAGACGTAGGCCTATAAGGGACATTTCGAGCATCATTGTGATACACACCACACACCCACTGAACTGATTACTCAAGAACCTCAGCTAGAAGCTCGGTGATTGGATTGTTTAGCTGCAATGCACGTTGGGATATGACGTTTATGCAATATGAAATCTGAAAAACATAAAAAAAAAGAAAAGAATAATACTTTATTCCGAGTGTTCTTGCTTTTCTCTTTGAAAGTCATCACATAACGGCATTGTAATACACAGTTCGGCTGCATTAAATATTTCACATCTGCCGTAGTTCTCTATTTATAGAGCCCTGATGAGAAGACTTCTAGACAAACTGGAAGAACTGCCACGGAAACTGAATACGTGACGTGGATCATAAATATATCAGCAATTAAACAACATCTTCAATTTCTCTTCACACAATACGTCTCCTTGCAGTATATAATTCGGCTGACTTTTATATTTGATCCAATTGGTAGATCGGTTATATTTATCCCATAACGGTGCACAGCTCATATAAAAGGATATTAGATATCAGATATTACTGATTTTCTTTGAATATAACAATGTAAATACTTGAGTTGAAAGAATAGTGAGGGGTTTTGGGTGATGGGAGACACATCTATGGAATCACAATTTCAATAGCTTACCATTAAATGACTGATGACTGATATACCTTTCTGTCTGTGATTTTTTACAAATCAGATATTAGAAGTAAAACATGTGAAATAATATAGCAATATTCTGTAAAATTATGTGAAAACATGAATAAAACTACACATCTTCAGATGTTATACATACACAAGTGTCCTACACTAATAATACAAAGTTATTATGGTGTGAACCTTGTGTGCACCGCCTAGTGGTTAAAGCCCGTTATTGAATTAGTTGTGTATATGATATGTAAATAAACCTTAGAAAATCTTGAAATCTTGAAAGGGATGTGCAAAATAGCCATTATATACAGTCTTTAATGAACTATTAGTAGAGAATAACGAGTAATGAATATACTTTATAGAGATCTGCAGATAAATGTTTAGTCTTCTCAAACACCAACTATCAAATATTTCTCCTGATTGTTGGCATTTGACAATCACCTTCCCTGAATTTTACTCAGGTGTAACTAAAGTCTGATTTAAGGGTTGTTTATATTTCACATAATTAATCAGAATCTGCAAAGTAACTCAAATAATATTAATGCTGCGCATTATGGACACAAGCGATTTTCACCCATTTATTAATTATATGTTTTAAATTTGTACACACCCATTTGTTTCCTATCGCCTAAACCTCCAGGGGTGTACACAGTTTAATACTCTCAACTTCTAATTTTGGGGAAAACGTCTTTTAAAACTACAATTTCCAGTAGCGACGTGCCATAGAACATGTTGCGAAACACAATAGCCAGAATGTGTAGTTCTGGGGGGACGTTCAAGTCCAGTTTTGGATAGTCTGCCGTGGTTTCATTCCATTTCAAACAGCTGCTTGACACTCGGCGTAACCTTGGCGCACTGCCACTCCAACATCCAATCCCAGAGCTTGAAGATTAATCACGGGGACTGTAGTCCCAAACGATAGCTGGGGATTATGGGTAGTGTAGTGTCTTTGGCCATCCTAAACTCCGAAATGTTTTTAAGATTTCATATCACATTAACAACGTGCATTGCGGCACAAACATCCAATCACCGAGCTTAAACCATAGCTGAGGATCTTGGGTAATCAGTTCAGTGGCTGTGTATCGCAATGACGCTCAAAATGTCCCATAGGCCTACGTCTGTTTCCGGTTCTTTTTATTTTGAAATTCAGTTCCTGACGGATGCCAAAAAAGCCAGAGATTATGGAAAACAAGGATAATTGTGTGTTATTGTTGAGTAAATAACAGTGTGTTATTTAGAAAAGAATAACAAATTAGAAGGAAAACAAGATTTCAGTATTTTGAGGCTCTGAGCCCCATTTATTTTCCTCACAGATGACAAAAAAAGTCCAACATTATAGGGTTTAAAATAAAAGCAATAATCGTGGCTTGATATTGAGTAAGAAGATGTTTTTATGAACCCCACAGCTTCTGGTCTTCCAAGACCCGACCGGACAAAAATACGTTTTGCAGGCACGAAACATATACTACCAATAGAAATACATTGCTTTTAAAATCGTTCTGTGTGACACGAAGAAAAGGGGAAAATCGTGTTGGTGAACACAAATCAATAGATTAAAGGTCTTGACTATAAGACGAAATGCCGTGAGACTGGGTTGGCTGACAGCATAGTTTGATGCTTATGAGGACTCTTCAGGACTTTATTATAATAACACTCTGGCCGTGTAAATGGAAAGATTGATTATTATCTATTCACCCACCTGCTAGTCTTTACCCTCACTTCATATACCAACAGGTTTTCTTATTAAGCTTCTTATTCAAAGTGATTGAAATGGATGGGAACAGGTTATAAAGAATATGTTCACAGATTAAATGTGGTTGTATTTCCACAGTGACAATATCAAAGACTGACATATTGATTATCATTGAATAACTGCAATGTCATCGTGACAAGCAGATATTTCCAACTACATTTGATCCTGTAGTTACTGTTAAGGACACATACGAGTGCATCTAAGTGAAATCCAAGTGTAATTTCAGAGAAGTAATGCAGCACTTACTGTCATAGCCATACCTTGTCCTTACTGCATCTCTAAAGAGCATGCCCCCATCTACTTGAGTGTTTTATAGATACAGATGACATAAGCAATAAATATATATGGCTTAGTGAAAAACAAAAGGTTGTAGAAATTGTGAAAGAGTTTATTGTTGTTTGTGTTGTTCTGTCAAACAAAAGGGAGCTCCTCCTACACACAGATTTGTGTACGCTTGCCAGTAAATACACAATTGTTAAGGCAATGGGTGGAGAAAATTATAGGTTACTTACGTAACCCCAGCCTCAGAGTAACATGAAGTGAGATGTCTCACTATGGGATGCGCCTCAACGCGTATGCAAACAGAAGCATCAATCTCATTACGCCAATCCTGATTGGCTGGTGATCTTGACGTCTACGTCAGGGAATCCACCCACCCTTTAAGTAGCTTGCGCTACGTCGCAGCGTCATTCAAAATAAGCACCTCTTCTTGCTTCGCCTTAGCAAGAAGGGCCGTCTGGTGAGATATCTCACTTCATGTTACACTCCAGTGTTCGATGTCTCACTATGGGATATTGAAACTCCCGTATTGCTAGACATGCTTATCTCGAAAATCACCAAAACAACCAGAACTTAAGCCTTGAGGACCAGCTCCCTGCTGCACAAATGTCTTGGATGGAAACACCAAGGCAACCGTTGGTGCCTGCAAACCCTGACTCGTATAAGCCAGAGCAATCACTTCCACAATCCAGTGGGAAAGCCGTTGCCTGGTAACGGGCTTGCCCTTATGAGGGTTAGCCCAGGATACAAAGAGTTGGTCATTGCATCGAAACTCTTTTGACCTGTCCATATAGGTGCGTAAAGCACAGACTGGGCACAGTACATTTGGCCGCTGTTCCTCAGAGGAACACAGTGGCAGAGGAAATGCCTCAATGTCAATGGGGGTACATGAGCCAACCACCTTAGGTACAAAGACAGGGTTGGGCTTCAGCAACACTCTCGTTTGCCCCGGGGCAAACTGAGTGCATGAAGGATGTACAGAGAGCGCATGAATGTCACGGACTCGCTTGGCAGATGCCAGAGCCAGTAGCAACACTGTCTTCGGTGACAGGTGTTTCATGTCAGCTTCTTCCAGGGGTTCAAATGGAGGTCGAGTGAGCCCATCTAAAACCACTGCCAAGTCCCATAAGGGCACCAGTGACCTGGAAACAGGGAGGAGCCTGCAAGCCCTTTTCATAAAACGACAGACCAAGGGATGTTGGCTAGCCGTCTTTCCCTCAAAGCCCACATGGCATGCAGCAATAGCAGCCAGGTACACTTTGATCATAGAGAAAGCTCTGTGTTTATCAATCAGGTCCTGTAGAAATGATAGAATCACCCCGACAGGACATTGAAAAGAGATGTGTCCCTTTTGAAGGCACCACTCCTCAAACACCCTCCACTTACAGTCATAGAGGGACCTGGTGGAGGAAGCTCTTGCACTCTGAATAGTGTTTATCACCTTCTGAGGGAGTCCCACTGTATTCAGGTTATACCACTCACGGGCCAGGCCCATAGTGCCAAGCGCTCTGGGTGTGGGTGAAAAATCGTCCCCCCCGCCTGAGACAGTATGTCCCTGCGTAGCGGGAGCTGCCACGGCTGCCCGCACAGCAGCTGATATATCTCCGCCAGCCAGTACATTGCAGGCCAGTGTGGAGCTATTAGGATCAGTGTGTGGCGTTGTTCTCTCACTCTGGCCAGAGTTGGGGGTATCAGAGCCAGGGGTGGGAACGCGTACAGAAGGACCGGAGGCCAAACGTGCACGAGCGCGTCCACGCCTAACGGTGCGTTTAAATTGCGTATTGAAAAGAACAGCTGACATTGAGCGTGAACAGATCCACCGCGGCCCGGCCGTAACGCACCCACAGCTGACTCACAAATATTGGATGTAGAGTCCAGTCTGCATATAGTGGTGCACCTCTGGACAGCAGATCTGCCCCGAGGTTCATCACTCACAGGTACGTGTGTCGCTCTCAGAGAGAGGAGACGTCCGCAGCTCCATAAGATCAGTTTGCGTGCCAGCATGTGTAACTGGAGAGAACGCAAGCCCCCTTGGCGGTTTATATACGATATTGTGGTCGGGTTGTCTGTCCTCACGAAGACATGATGTCCTCTGAGAAAAGGCAGAAAGCGTGAGTGACACAATAGTGATGACATGTGTTTGTGTGACTGAAACGAGCAGCGGAGCTTGCTGTCTTTGATGTTAAGTCCATTTCCCTCATGGGGCGAACTTGAGGATGATGTTCTGACATCACTCGAGGCGGCGGGAAGATGGGGGCATGGTGGCACCCCGAAAACATATGAGCATCCAACACTGGAACGTGTTCTGGAGCTGGAGAACAGGGAACTTCCAGCTCCTTTATCGAGGAGAGGAGAGGAGGCTGTCAGGCCGCCCTTTTCTTCTTCCTCGTCTGGTGGCTGAAAGTCTGGACCGGCTGTGCCTGAGCGGCTGCTGCCGGAACCGGAGACTTTCTTGGCCAGCTCGTCTTCGCCTCGTGTCTGGGCTGGAGACCCGGGGCGGGCTGTGGCCCCTGCTGTTTCGGGATCTTGAAACGGGCAGGACGTGAGGCAGCCTGAGCGAAGGACGACTGCCGGCGTCTGGACCCTTCGGGGAAGACAAAGCTGGAGAGCCTCATCGTCCTTCTTTTTGGATTCACACCGCTGCTGCATCGAAGCTAGAGCGGAGCCAAATATGCCCTCGGGAACAATAGGCATGTCCAAGACGTCCTCTTTTTCCCGGTCTGGAAGGTTCGTCAGGGTAAGCCACCTGGCTCTCTCCTGTACCACCATTATCCCCAGTGCTTTACCCGTGGCTTGGACTGCACAGCGCTGCACACAGAGGCAAATGTCCGTGATCGCTGCGATCTCGTTCCACACGGCAGGCTCAGGTTTGATCGTCATGTCCTCGCAGAGCTCCGCCTGGTAGGCGGTCAGCAGCGAGGAGACGTTGAGCGCCCTGGCGGACAAAGCTGCAGCTGTATAGGCTCGTTCGGTCATTGCTGACTGGAAGCGGTCTGCCTTTGCCGGTAGCGTGGGGTTCCTGCTCGGTGACGAAGCCAGCCGCGGTTGGAGGTGGGCTGCCACCAGCGGCTCCATGGGCGGCATGCGGAGCATTCCGAGCTTCTCCATGCCGTCACAGTCCAAAGAGGAGGCAACCTGGATTGGGACCTTGTTGCTGAAAGGGCGGTCTCTCCACGAGACCGACACCTCGTCCAGCATCTCTGGAAAGACTGGGAGAAGCTGCTTCTTCATCCTCGCTGCTTGGGGCAAGTTCTTCCCCTCATAGCGAGATCTGGAGGTCTCCTTGGCCATTTCGGGCCAGGGGATGTCCAGCCTGGATGCAGTGTGTTGGCACACGGCCTGCAAGTCCATACTGAGGTAGGGCGAAGCTGGTGTGCTTTCGCACAAGTGGCGGGAGGCTCAATCTCGCTACCATGTCCCAATTGCCGGCCGGCGAATCAACGGACATGAAGGGGTCCCGTCCCGACTAACCGGGGGTATCGATAGCTTCCTGGGCGTGTTCCAGCCCAAGGCAGGACGAGCAGACCTGGTGTGAGTCCGTGCCCGAGATCTTAAACCCGCAGCCTCCGAGCCGAGCCTCCGACTCCTCTGGTGTGAGGGAGAGAAGGGTCCATCCTCGTTTGCCGGGGTGTCGGCGCGGAGGGATAAACTAGCAACAGGTATGTTACTGTTTGAAGAAAAAAATCAAACCTTACCGTTATTTCAAAAGAAAAAACGGCGGGGCAGATTACAATATTTACTGGTGTGTTAATATTTGTTCAATTCTTCTGCAAAGCAAAAAAAGTAACCGGCAAGCGCCCGTCGACCGAATGTTAGCTTGGGTTCAGTCTGTGGACCATTAAGCTAGCCCGGCTACTGATATTCGAGATGTGCTCTGAAGCGAGAAGAGGTGTTTGAATGACGCTGCGACGTAGCGCAAGCTACTTAAAGGGTGGGTGGATTCTCTGACGTAGACGTCAAGATCACCAGCCAATCAGGATTGGCGTAATGAGATTGTTCCTCCTGTTTGCATACGCGTTGAGGCGTATCCCATAGTGAGACATCGAACGGAGTGTTATGAATGAGAACTGTTTACTGGCAGATAAATCAAAACTAATTATGTAGGTTTTATTGTCTTACAAATTCAGATCAGTTGTTTTTCATTGACAGTAAATATTTTACGAACCATAAAGCATGTTTTATTGACAATAAATACACTATTAGTTATGTTATTTATTTTTCTCAGATGCCACTGCACATTTAACCAACAACATGATTTCAATTCTCAATAAAACAGATTTATTTTGGTAATTGTTGGTAAAATCAATATTTTAGTGAAAGCTGAAGTGCTGAATATTTAATGAAGAAAAATATGTGTCATATAAAATGGTGATAACCCAAAGATAACTGTTAACTCAACTCTCTTTTGACATTGTTTTTGCAATTGTGGTGGTCGTATTGGTTCACACTCTCTTATTATGATACCAAGAGTTGCCAAAACAACTTTTTTATGCATGTTTAAGTTAACTCTTTGGCTAAGTTAAGGTTGTGTTCAGAATAAATCATGCAACATGCTTTATGGAAATTGCTATTGTCACACTCCAAACACCAAGCCATGATCTACAATAGGCGCTTTCACACCGGAGTACTTTTCCCCGTACTTTTCCCGTTTAGTTCCGATAGCTCCTGGGATTTTGCGTTCCCACCAAAAAGAGAACTTAGTTCATGAGAACTTTTACCCCCTTTTTAGTGCCTGCTAGAGAGGTGGTACTTTACTGGGGAGAAAAAAGTTCCAATTTCTGATTGGCTGGTGTTAGAAATTAAAATCAATGTTTTATGGCATAATGTACCTTAAACATACCGTCAGTTTAAATGCTATTTTATTCTGGAAAAAACCGGAAGTTCTCAATACCAAGCTTTTATTCTGAAAATCCTTCATGACGACATCCGGGACTACCGCCCATTAGTATCATTAAAGTGGCTATTGACGCCGTTAACATGTATTACATATAAAGTTATGAAAGAGATAAGGAGGAGAAAAGGCATGTGGAAGTAAGCAATGAATGTAAAATGTCGAAATCCTCTGTTTAACGCGATATCCAACACACTCTCACTCCCTAAGCGTCCAATAGCGACGTTTGGTCAGTGTCCGTGGCGTCCAATTGTGACGCTCCTAGGCTCCTTCAGCGTCATAAAGAGACGCAAATAGCTTTCAACTGATTGCAATGTATTCCCATCTGCGTCGGGATTTGACGCTCATGGAAGCACGGCATTCGTTTATGTCGGCTGCCCTTAAAGGTAATGTGATCGTCCATTCCCAGGAGTAAAGGATGGCAGAAGACACTACACTACCCAGAATCCCCAGCTATCGTTTGGACTACACCATGTGCTCTTGACAAACCCCGTGATAGTCCTCAAGCTCTGTGATTGGAGAGTGTGCTCCGAGGGTTAAGCCGATTCTCGAACAGCACTTGAAATGGGATGGAACCACGGCAGACTGTCCAAAACTGGATTTGAACGGGTCCACCACGTCCCCCCTCCCCCACCCCGTCCCCAGAACTACACATGCTGGCTATTCTGTTTCGCAACATGTTCTCTATGGCACGTCTCTACTGGGAGTTGTAGTTTTAAAAGACGTTTTCGTATTTCCCATAATAATAAGTTGCCAGTATTAAACTGTGTACATCCCTGGAGGTTTAGGGGAAAGGAAACACTCACATTTAAAACATATAATTAATAAATGGGTGAAAATTGCTTGTGCCCATTATGGGCAGTATTACTATATATACCCACATGCCAGCTAAGGTCAGAAGAGCTTTATTTAACAGCTGGTCTTATGTGTGTGACCCCTGTGATAACATTACATTACATTAATTGATAAGCCTGAAACATGCACTTGTCAAGGTTCAGAGGCACATTGTGCAAATATGGCAGTAGCCATCGATCAGCTTAAGATAAGATATACTTTATTGATCCCAAGTTGGAATATTTGCGTTACATCAGCATGTGTAACAGTTAAATATGCAGTTGTGTTTATTTGAAAATCATTTAGTATAATCACATAAATTCTGTGTTTTATATTCAACAATTCTGTGTTCTTTATTTATTGATTGTTCAATACCTGACAAGGCCGGAGATTAAATATCTACATACATCTATAAGAGTATAATACATTATGTATAATATCAGTTAAAATAAGTGCTTCAACATAGTTAACATTGCTGGAGATATGCACAAATATTGATAGATGTCTTGTAATGCACTATTGAGGAACCTGCAACCCAAGTTTTTCATTCAGTGCAGAACTACACCACAGTTGTGTAGGCCTATATGATATGTCAATAAACCTTAGAAAATCTTGAAATCTTGAAAGGGATGTGCAAAATAGTCATTGCATACAGTCTTTAATTAACAATTAGTAGAGAATAACGAGTAATGAATATACTTTATAGGGATCGTATTAATATCTAATAATAAAAATATTGAAATTCAATAACATGCTTTAACCACCAGGTGTCCCTTTATATCAACTGTGCACCTTTATGGTGTAAATACAGCCTATCTACCAATTGGATCAAATATAAAAGTGAGCCGAATTAGTGTTGATACTGCAAGGAGACGCATTGTGTGAAAAGAAATGTAAGATGTTGTTTAATGGCTGATATATTTATGATCCACGTCACGTTTTCAGTTCCTCATGTTTGTCTTCTCATCAGGGCTCTATAAATACAGAACTACGGCAGATATGTAATATGTAATGCAGCCGAACCGTGTATTACAATGCCGTTATGTGATGACTTTCAAAGAGAAAAGCAAGCACACTCGGAATAAGGTATTATTATTATCTCGGTCTGTTTCCGGTATTTGTTAATGACGGTGTGCTGTGAGATTTGAGACTGGAATTGCACAGGGGGGAAATAACGTAGGCTATCTTTAGATGCGGATTTTGTTAAACTAATATGTTTAGGCTGTGGACCAACACTATACATTGACGGGGAAGGGGGTAGCAATAAAGATAACACCATTAAACAGTTACACAACATAACAGAAATAATATCGATAGCAGCGTCCCTAGCAACCACCTTGGTAACAATGAAAACGTCGCGATTTCCTGAAGTAATCTTCGTAATAACTAGCAAACTAAAGATCATGTACATCCACTGCACACATAATCTGAAATAACAACTCATATTTCTCGCATCAAATGACATCAAAACGCATTTTAATGGCCAAACTAACTTTAAAATAGGCATTTTACAACTAGAATAAAACGAAGTTCGGCCATGTTTTCTTTTTCTGCAGGGAGACATTTGAAGATCACGTGACATAGACGCCAGCCATCGGAATGAATGGTGAAAAAAACGGGGTTTGTCAAACAGAGCACATGGTGTAGGCCAAACGATAGCTGGGGATTCTGGGTAGTGTAGTGTCTTCTGCCATCCTTTACTCAGAAAACATATTTGTTTCTCCGAATCGAAGGGGAAAAATACAAAAGCATTGTACACAATTTAAACCAATCAATGTTGTGTAATTAACAAGGATAATCTGGTGTTTTTTAGTCGATGAGTAGTGCAGATATCACTGTAAAATCAATCGACAGTAAGAGGAGTACTTACTTCCGGGTGTAAAATTCTCCGTTATCCAATGGGAATGGATGCTCACATTGCCTTTAAGGGCAGCCGGCATAAACGAATGCCGTGCTTCCATGAGCGTCAAATCCCGACGCAGATGGGAATACATTGCAATCAGTTGAAAGCTATTTGCGTCCCTTTTAGTGTTGTCACGATACCAACATTTTGGTTTCGATACCGATACCAAGTCAAGAATTGCGATTCCGATTCTTTTTCGATACTTTTCTTAAAAAAAGGGAAACAGTCTTAAATATTATCAGGGATGAAAACTCATCAGGTATGAAAAAGGTGACAAGGATCCGAGCCCCCGACCCCACCGAATATCGGCTTTACAATTAGGAATAACAGATGATTTTAGCAGCCAGAACAACTAAAGCAGCAGGTAATAATAACAGAAACGCCAAAGAGTCACATCTAATATAAATATATATAAAAGCATTTATTTTAATTGTGTAGCAGTGAGTTTAACATTTTGGCAGCACTGTTGAGCATTTTGAAAATGTATTTTCATGCCTCTGTGCAAGGCTTAGTCTTTCTATCTTTATAGCCACTGGTGTAAAGTAACTAAGTCCATAAACTCAAGTACTACTTGGGTACAATTTTGAGATACTTGTACTTTATTTAAGTATTTCAATGTTTCTTTTGCTACTTTGTACTTCTAATCCACTACAGTTCAGAGGTACATGGTGTACTTTTACTCCACTACATGTATTAATCCCTTTAGTTACTTCACAGATCTGGATGAATGATGTGAAATATAACCAAGTGTTAAATCAGACTGTAGTTCCACCTGGAGTAAATCCACCAGCTACCCTGCAGTATACAAAGCCATTCAGACTAGCTGCACCTTCACCAGCTACCCTGCAGTCTACAAAGTACTTCAGACTAGCTGCACCTTCACCAGCTTTGAGAACACTTTCATGATCAATCATTATAAAACATATCATATATATTATTCTGAAATGGACCAATCAAACAATGACTACTTTTACTGTCGCTACTTTAATACTTTTACTTGAGGAACATTTTGAATGCAGTACTTTTACTGTAACAGAGTATTCCTACACTCTGGTGCTTCTAGTACAAGACCTGAGTACTTCTACTTTTACTGTCGCTACTTTAACTATATTTTGATGATAATACTTTTGTACTTTTATTTGGGAACATTTTGATTGCAGGATTGTTCCTACATTCTGGTACTTCTACTTTAACTCAAGTACAAGAACTGGGTACTTCTACTTTTACTCAAGTACAAGATATATACTTATACCACCTCCGTTTATAGCCTATGAAAAAAACTAATAGAAAACGAAGGCTAAAGCTAACGTTAGCAGATAGTGATGCTAGTTTGCTAGTTAAGTTTGCTCAACGATAATATTGCGACAGAAACACTTTTCAGTGCACATCACGCTCTGCGCTCCCACAGGGAGCTCTGCACTGAACACCTGAACGGCCCGTTCACAGACTTCTGGCGTCTTTTTTGTCAACAAGCCGAGGCGCAGCGGCAGTTGCACTCCCACTTGCAGCCATGCTTCTCGTTTTCTCACATGCTCTGGCAGCTAGCGCGTGGCCGCGTGCACGAGAGAGGGGAGGGACTTAGAGCGTGCTTGAGAGGAGCGGGACTGCAGGCACAGCTGCAGGGAGTGGAAGCAGAGCGCTGAACACACACGGCTCTTATTAAAACGGCGCTTTTTCACGGG
Organism: Pseudochaenichthys georgianus; assembly: GCF_902827115.2. Classification (NCBI taxonomy): domain Eukaryota; kingdom Metazoa; phylum Chordata; class Actinopteri; order Perciformes; family Channichthyidae; genus Pseudochaenichthys; species Pseudochaenichthys georgianus. Next base: position 19,601,685 of record NC_047523.1, on the reverse strand, counting down.
AGTACTTTTCCCCGTCATTCTTAAAGTACCGATACTAATGAAACGGAGGAATCGTACCGTTTTTAACGGCAGGGTATCGCGGTACCTTTCAAGTATCGGTACACCGTGCAACACTAGTCCCTTTATGACGCTGAAGGAGCCTAGGAGCGTCACAATTGGACGCCACGGACACTGACCAAACGTCGCTATTGGACGCTAGGGAGTGAGAGTGTGTTGCGATATCGGACACAGACGAACGAGGGGGGAAATCCCCTACGTCACTACAGCTCCCAGAGAGGAGGAACGAACAGCCAGCAAGCGGGAAGGACGAATGCTTGTGAGCTCTCTTCTGCACGGCCAGCACCTGGGAGAGGAAGCTGCAGCATTTCTGTCCTGACTGAACAATATCCTGTTTGTAACATTACCGCGCTTTTTATTAATTAAAGTACCAATGTTGAACCTTCTCAGAGACTCCATTTAGTCTCCTTTTTAAGCTTCTCTCCTGGACGCGAGAAAAACGATCACGGTTTACACTGGGCGAATTGCAAACCACGCCCCGTAAAAAAAAGTTTTTTGAAGCCGCCATTGTATTTACTGGCTTTAGCATTATTAGCATTAGCATTAGCCCCGCGCACCAACGGAGAGAGAATAACTTATGGCAACACAAAAAAAAAAATTTGAGGGGTGGGGTGATGAGGAGGTGTCGGCGTTCTGGCGATTTACTCGGAAGCTGCTGGGAGTCCCAGCAGCTTCTACTGAAGCCAGTCCCTAACTCCGGGGACTTCCAGGCGGGGACTTCAGGTGGCAGTATATGCTGTGAAGTTGTTTGTAAACTCAAAGCAGAAGAAGAAGTGACGTCAGCGGTATCAATAGATACCTCTCTAAGGTACTCGAAAGGAGGGTCAGGCCGAATGTCGAACCTCAGATTGAGGAGGAACAATGCGGATTCCGTCCTGGTCGTGGAACGACGGATCAGCTTTTTACTCTCGCTAGAATCCTGGAGGGGGCCTGGGAGACGCTTATCCGGTCTACATGTGTTTTGTAGACTTGGAGAAGGCATATGACCGAGTTCCCAGGGAGTTACTGTGGGAGGTGCTGCGGGAGTATGGGGTGAGGGGGTCTCTACTCAGGGCCATCCAATCTCTGTACTCCCAAAGCGAGAGCTGTGTCCGGGTCCTCGGCAGTAAGTCGGACCCATTTCCGGTGAGGGTTGGCCTCCACCAGGGCTGCGCTTTGTCACCAATCCTGTTTGTAATATACATGGATCGGATTTCGAGGCGTAGTCGTGGGGGAGGGGGTCTGCAGTTCGGTGGACTAAGGATTGCACCACTGCTTTTTGCAGATTATGTGGTTCTAATGGCTTCATCGGTCTGCGACCTTCAGCACTCACTGGATCGGTTCGCAACCGAGTGTGAAGCGGCTGGGATGAGGATCAGCACCTCCAAATCTGAGGCCATGGTTCTCAGCAGGAAACCGATGGACTGTCCACTCCAAGTAGGGAATGAGTCCTTACCCCAAGTGAAGGAGTTCAAGTATCTCGGGGTCTTGTTCTCGAGTGAGGGAACAATGGAGCATGAGATGGGCCGGAGAATCGGAGCAGCGGGAGCGGTACTGCAGTCGCTTTAGCGCACCGTTGTGACGAAAAGGGAGCTGAGCCAGAAGGCAAAGCTCTCTGTCTACCGGGCCATTTTTGTTCCTACCCTCACCTATGGTCATGAAGGATGGGTCATGACCGAAAGAACGAGATTGCGGATACAAGCGGCCGAGATGGGTTTTCTCCGCAGGGTGGCTGGTGTCTCCCTTAGGGATAAGGTGAGAAGTTCGGTCATCAGGGAGGGACTCGGAGTTGAGCCGTTCCTCCTTCTCGTCGAAAGGAGCCAGTTGAGGTGGTTCGGGCACCTAGTTAGGATGCCACCTGGGCGCCTCCCTAGGGAGGTGTTCCAGGCACGTCCAGCTGGGAAGAGACCAAGGGGTAGACCTAGGACCAGGCGGAGGGATTATATCTCTTCACTGGCCTGGGAGCGCCTTGGGATCCCCCAGTCAGAGCTGGTTGATGTCGCCAGGGAAAAGAAAGTTTGGGGCTCTCTGCTGGAACTGCTACCCCCGTGACCCGACCACGGATAAGCGGGAGAAGATGGATGGATGGATGGACTCGTTTCCATTCATGTCAATTGCAGATACATGTTTAGTCTTCTCAAGCACCAACTATCAAATATCTCTCCTGATTGTTGGCACTTGACAATCACCTTCCCTGAATTTTACTCAGGTACACTAAAGTCTGATTTAAGGGTTGTTTATATTTCACATCATTAATCAGAATCTGCAAAGTAACTCAAATAAGTGTAGTGGAGTAAAAATACCAGGTTATCCTCTGAATTGTAGTGGAGTAGAATTACAAAGTAACAATGAGCTGTCATGTGGGTATATATTAATGCTGCGCATTATGGACACAAGCGATTTTCACCCATTTATTAATTATATGCTTTACATTTGATAACACTGTGTTTAATACTGGCAACTTCTAATTGTGGGAAAAACGAAAACGCTCAGTAGAGATGTCCCATAGAACATTCTGCGAAACACAATAGCCAGCATCAGCGCTGGCCAGCATGTGTAGTTTTGAGGGGTTGTTCGATTCCAGTTTTGGAAAGTCTGGCGTTGTTTTGGTTCCATTTCAAACAGCTGTTTGACGCTCGGGCGTAACCTTGGCGCACTGCCACTCCAACATCCAATCCCAGAGCTTGAAGATTAATCACGGGGACTGTAGTCCAACAATAGCTGGGGATAATGGGTAGTGTAGTGTCTTCGGCCACCCTAAACCCCTAGAGGCCTACGTCTGTTTCCGGTTATTTTTATTTTGAAATTCAGTTCCTGACGGACGCCAAAAAAGCATGAGATTATGGAATTAAACCAATAAATAAAAGCAAGGATAATTGTGTGTTATTGGTGAGTAAATATCAGTGTGTTATATTGAGAAGAATAACAAATTAGAAGGAAAAAATATTTAAAAAAATACAGTTTCAGTATTCTGAGGCTCTGAGCCCCATTTCTTTTCCTCACAGACGGCAACAAAAGTCCAAAATTATACGATTTAAAATAAAAGCAATAATTGTGGCTTGATATTGAGTAAGAACATGTTTTTATGAACCACACAGCTTCTGGTCTTCCATGACCCGACCGGAGAAAATGACGTGCTGCAGGCACGAAACACATTACCAGTAGAAATACATTGCTTTTAAAATCGTGCTGTGCAACACGAAAAAAAGGGGAAAATCGTGTTGGTGAACACGAATCAATAAATTAAAAATCGTGTTGGTGAACACGAAAGGCCATGAGACTGGGTTGAAGTGCTGGCACTAAGTTCTGGGAACTAAGTACGGCAAAGTGCTTGGTGTGAAAGCGGCTGTTGATTTCCTGTTTAAAAGGTTTTACTATAAAAGGTTACTTTTCAGATAACGGTTATCATATGTAACTTACAGATTTTGAATAAGAGCTCCTATACATTTTTTTCTCCAAGGGCAGTTTAATTGAGTAGTCACTTTATGTATTGCACTGTGGAGCCCTGAAACATTTTCTATAGAATGTATACAGAATCCCTTTGAATAGCAGCTCCTGCTGTGCTATCACACCATTTTGCAGGCGCATCCCTGTTGGAGCATAGCCTTTCCCAAATGGACAAATAATATACTTCACTGGGTGAAAAAGATCTATGCCAAAAGTGACTGAGTCACCATGGCAATAAGAAAGAGTGCAGCAGCAGATTACATGTCAATCAAAACATCTCAAGGAGAGAGGCTTGTGCATCCAAAAGTAAGCTGCAGCAGCCTAAAAATATGAATACAATGGAATGATTGAATAAACCGGTGGAATTATATGAATACATCTTTTGCTATGAAAATCAAATCAAGTTTTATTTATATAGCACATTTATAAACGATTTTTGGTCGAGCCAAAGTGCTGTACATAAAATAAAAATAGCCTACAGTAGAGACACTTTACAGCTAATACAACAGCACAGATTGTTCAGAATATCAGTATGAGAAAAACGACACCCTCTATCCTTAGACCCTCACATCGTACAAGGAAAAACTTCCAGAGAAATCCCACAGTTTAAGGGGAAAAAATGGGAGAAACCTCAGGGAGAGCAACAGAGGAGGGATCCCTCTCCCAGGACGGACAAACGTGCAATAGATGCCGTGTGTAAATCGAAGAGATAATACATTTTACAGCATATAGACCGAATGTTAGGAAATGCATGTGTCTGTAATAAGAAGATGAATCAATGAGGATGTCAGCTACAATCCTGTGGAAGCCATCAGGGAAGCAGCATGACGAGACCCAAGGCAGGACCGCAGAGACAGGTTCAGCCACGACCCGAAGTCCACGACTTAATCCAGAACTCAGGATAGAGGATCCAATACACAGAACTACAGCAAGAGGATCAGCCTCGACTCCGGTTCCCGGCGTAGATATAGATACAAAACAAGAAAAAATATTTGGCTGGGTTAATCGGAACAAGAGAATACACAGACACAGACAGAGAGGGAAAAGGTCATTGGATAAAAGTTATTCTTGATAACCCTCTAGAAAGATCTCATGAACTTCCCCACTCAATCTATCAAGACCCGAGCAGTTCTATTAGATATAGGATAAGAAACAGAGAGAGGGAGCACAACAACCTATCTCTTCGTCAGATGCACTCCCCCGCTTATCTAAGCGACTCTGTACCCCGTTACCCTCTACAAGGCCATAGACCAGCAGAGGGAAAATGGGGGGTGTGTAAGGGTAAGGATTTTTAAGAATAAACCGGATAAATAAAGGATAAAGGATAAATAAAGGATAAATAAAGGGAAAAAATATGAAATATAAGGTACTATATTTTAAGTAATCCTATCTACTATTCCTATATTTGAATAATGTATAAACTATTTTAAAAATACTTTATGAAATCCTATGTTATGTTATAAATATTAAAATAAAGAACTAAATGAATAAATAAATAACTAAATAAATAAATGAATAAATAGATAATTAAACAAAAGCCAAAGAGAAAAAGTAAGTTTTAAGTGTTGATTTAAAAACCCCCAGGGTCTGGGCCGACCTCACATGGAGGGGCAAAGTATTCCAGAGCCTAGGGCCAGCCGCTGCGAAAGCTCGATGCCCTGGGTTTTAAGCCTAGTCTTAGGCACTATCAACAACAGCTGATCAGCCGACCTTAAGGCTCTGCCTGGGGTGTAGCGATGGAGGAGTTCGGCTATATAGGCAGTAGCCAACCCATTTAGGTCTTTAAAAACAAATAAAAGGAGTTTAAAATCTATTCTGAACTGAACTGGAAGCCAGTGCAATGAAGCCAGAATTGGGGTGATATGGTCGCGCTTTTTTCGGCCAGTGAGAAGACGTGCAGCTGCATTCTGAACTAGCTGGAGGCGTCTAATTGAAGCCTGATCCATACCCACATACAGAGCGTTGCAGTAATCCAGTCTCGAGGTAACAAAGGCGTTAATAACCCTTTATAGGTCTTTAAAAGATAAAAACGACTTGGTCTTAGCCAATAGTCGTATTTTCAAAAAGCAGGTCTTGACTACAGTGCTAACCTGCTTATCAAATTTAAAGGCGCTGTTGAAGGTCACTTCAAGGTTCATAACAGAGGGGAAGATATTTTTATTGAGGGAGCCCAGAATATCAACCGGGGAGACTGTTGGTTGGGGTCCAAAAAAGATGACCTCGGTCTTACTCTCATTAAGGGCTCAGCCAGGATTTAATCTCTATTAAGCAGTCCTTCAACTGCTGTTGGCATTTTGATTGAGAGGCAGATTGTCACAATTCACATGTTAGGTCACGTTTGTAGTTTTGTCTGTGTTGGTGTTTTTCTTGTCTTTGGGTTTCCTGTCTTATTGTGTTAAGTGTTCACCCCCATTTCCTGCCTGTCTGCTTTCTGTCTGTTTCCCTCCCTGATTACCCGATTGTGTTCACCTGTTGTCCTTGTGTTTCTCCTCCCCTGCCCGGCTGTTTCTCGTTGTCATGATTACCCCTTCTTGTATTTAGTCTTGTCTCTGTCTGTGTTCAGTGTTGGGTCATTGTTTGTTGGTGACGGAGTTCACCGGAGAGTGTTCTGTTCTGTAGTTGTCATTTATCCTTGGAATAAAGGGTTTCTCAAGAGTTATCTGCATTTGGGTACTGCTTCCTTCACTCATCCGTGACACAGATAGATCTGTACATCATCAGCGTAACAATGGAAGGGGATATTATGTTTTGTAAGAATTGAACCTAGGGGCAGTATGTACAATAGAAAAAGGATGGGGCCCAGAATCGAGCCTTGGGGAACCCCACAGGTAAGAGGGGCTTTGGCAGAGGAGAAGACACCTAACTGCACTGAGAAGCTACGGTCCGTCAAATAAGACCTGAACCATGCAAGAGCAGAGCCTGTAATGCCTGCGGACTGTTCAAGCCGTGACAACAGGATACTATGATCCACAGTGTCAAAGGCAGCAGTTAAATCTAACAGCACCAAGACAGCTGGGCTGCCTGAATCGGCGGCTAAGAGCAGATCATTAAAAACTCTTAAAAGGGCTGTTTCAGTACTATGCATAGGTTTAAAGCCAGACTGAAATTTTTCATGGATACCATGCATGGTTAACAATGACTGCAACTGGGCGTAGACTACTCGCTCCAGGGCTTTAGATAAAAAGGGTAGCTGGGAGATGGGCCTGAAATGTGCGAGAATGGAGGGATCGAGATTTTTCTTTTTAAGTAGTGGCTTAACCACGGCATGTTTGAAGGCAGCTGGGACACATCCTGAGTTTACAAGCAATAAAACACTTGCTCCAACTGATTCAAAAACATCTCTAAGGAAGCAAGAGGGAATGCTGTCTAAGGTGCAGTTTGTCGGCCGCAGGTGCTTGACTACTTCCGAAAGAGAAGAGAGGGATACAGGCTCAAAATGGTCGAGGACAGCAGGGCACAGAAAGGGAGCAGGATCTGGGGTAGCACTAGTATAGGCTAGCCTAAGAGCAGATACTTTTTCGATAAAAAATGTAAGAAATGTATCGCAGAGAGTAGTTGATGGCACAATTGGAGAAGCATCACAAGGATTAATGATCGAATTGAGGACATTAAAAAGAACTTGAGGTTTATGGCTATTTTTGGAGATTAACAGAGAAATATACTCTGTTTTGGCTGCTTTGACTTGCCGTCTGATAATCGGAAAGGCAAGCACGAAGAATTTCTAAGGAGACATGAAGTTATCCTTTTTTCTCTCTGCACGCCTATAAGCACATCTAAAAGCGCGAGTACAATCATTGAGCCACGGCTCTGAGAGAACTTTGTTGCGTCTAAGCGTAAAAGGAGCAACGGAATCCAGTATTAGTGTGCATGTTTAAGCTAATGGATTGTATATTATTAACCCTCCTAATGTAAAGGATGTCTACTTTCTTTTGTGATTGGATCCGTCCAATCATGAGGATTTCAAATTCCAAATATCATCTTTTACATCTTGTTTCTGTAGCATTGCCTGGAACCACACTGCACACTGTAATCGCTATTGAGAGAGAATTGTTCAATTGATGGGATGTAATGACGGTAGTTTAATTCCACTGGCTTTAATGCAATTAATTAGGTTCAGTTTTGTGGGGAAAATGTTTTACTTCTGAGCAGGTGCATTCAAAGGTACATAAAAATGAAAGTTGGTGCGGTTTTAGGATGAATATGAATACAACTGCAATACATGATCTGACTCTTTGAAAGCATAGCTGCAGTTTTGCTATAATTACATTCATTTTCATTTGTATTGGAATGTGATGTTAGCACCTGCACTCTTTTGATAACACATTTCAATCAAACATTTGGTTGTCAGTCAGTTTGAAAATGGTGGCAGGTTCTGCTTCACATTGCACATAAAAAGATTCATATTCTAAGCATATATGCTCAATGCAAATATGGTCAAATAGCTGATCCACTAAAATATCCAGACTATGTCCAGGCATCATTATGTCTAGCTTATCTGTGACTCTGACAGAGTCGAGAGCACTAGGTTTACACATTGAGAATTATAGCTCTTGGCTAAGAGTGCAGGAGGCTTTGAAGTGTAAACGACGAGCGGGAGAGGAAGAGAAAATATATTTTGAAGTCGGACATAATGAAAGGAAAAGGAACGAGGGGAGGTTGGCTGACGTAACGCTGCCAGGAAGTGAGAGAGCAGAAGGAATTAATCTGGAGCGTATAATGAGAGTGATGAACCGATGAAAGGGGAAAAAGTAATTACGGAAATACCTTTAACTATCTTGTGCAATTTTCAAGCTAAAAGTGCTACCACCATTACCTTACCTGAACAGAAAACAGGGATATCCAACATATCTGAAGGTTGAAGACACTGACATAAGCTGTATATCTATAAGAATATATGTGGGACTATAAGTGTTTAGAAGTTAATTTGGAAATCCCAACAGAAAGACATTTGGGCTTCCCCCACCATTACACTTCTTGCAACTAACTTTGTTTTCTAGTCATCCCAAAACCAGTGCAGTTTCGTCATTTATAACCAGCGGTGTATACTATTGCTGTTCTCACGAGCAAAACCATAGCATCTTCAGAAAGTACCCAAAAAACAACATGTTTACGGTGACAGAGCTGGGGCTAAGAGGATCTCAGGTGATGGTACAAAAGTGTCAAAGTCTGTATTGGGGAGGATGGATGATTTTTGATTTCTATTTTTATCTTCAAAGTAAATCATAACTGCCAAATAATTGCAGTTGAGTAGAAAGTACAATATTTTCCTCTGTAATAAAAAAGTATCTCAGAGTTGGACGAGTACTCGAGTAGATTTGCAGTACGTTGTTAATTTCAGGCTAAGGCTGTGATGTAATTCATCCAGGACTATTACTTCCCCTGTAGCAGCCACTATATAATACACAATAATGTATTTCCTGAGGTGTTGCTGGTAAGATGCTCAAATGCGTCAGCAAGAAAAGGAAATGAGAAACCAGCTGTCAATCTCAGTAACACTTGCCCATTTTCTATCAGATGGGATGTTGAGATGTGGTTTGCCTGCTGTGACAGAATGTCACTCATTCACTTATTTTAACATCTCCTAAGGATGAATGGGGGTAGACGGACAGGGATCAAGTGAATTACTTTTTTTTCAAATTGGTGCTGCTCTGGAATGCTTTTCATTAACTTGAACAAAATGTATAATAGATTATTCTGTTTCAAAAGGAGGAATTTTAAACTAATTGTTCATCTGTGGTTAATGACCAAATATCTGCCATTGGAAACGGCCAGGATCAGCAGTTGTGTTAAATCCTGTGTAGTGGACGTGATATAACTCATTTGTTTGTGAACTCGAATTAGAAACAATTAATTTGCCATTTTGGCTGACGCCATCTTGGATTTTGGAACCAGGTATGACAGAAGCACAATTAAACGCTAAATGTGGCATTTTAGAGCAAGAAAATGTGAAAAATAATACTTTTTTTACAACTGAATAGACATTTGAATTACATTGCCATTGACACATTGCAACTATAATATACCCTTATTTTCTTACAATCATTAATTTCTGCCCCTTCCTATATTGTTTTCCAAGGCATACATTTTTTATTTGTCTACAGTATGTGATCATCGAAGTACAATTAATATATCATATTCAAATCAGAACACACTGTATGTTTTATATTTCATAAAATATCTTGGAAAGCGGATCTTTATAATTGTTTAGTTTAAAACCTGTATTGTTTAAGTCCATGTTTCCAAGCGTGCGTTCTTCTCCCCACTGCGGCACATCTCAGCTCATTACCGCCAGCAACTGTCAATCAGCGGAGCAGGGTGAAATGGCAGCAGGAGTGTGCATATGTGTCCTTGTGCATGTGGACCATACAAACTGGTTACCTTATGTCTCACATTTTCACAGGTAGTCGGTATTTAAAAAAAATATAGTCCAAGCCCACTTCGATGATAAACACACATGCACATTCAAACACACACAGACTGTGATGTTCTCATTCATAACACTCCGTTCGATGTCTCACTATGGGATGCGCCTCATCGCGGAGCAAACAGAAGCATCAATCTCATTACGCCAATCCTGATTGGCTGGTGACCTTGACGTCAGCGTCAGGGGAAATCACCCCCTATAAGTAGCTTGCGCCACAACGCATGCGTCATTCAAACACCTCTTCTCGCTTCAGAGCACATCTCACAGTAGCCGGGCAAGCTTCACTGTCCACAGACTGAACCCAAAATACCATTTCGGTCGACGGGCGCTCGCCGGCTACTCCTTCTGCTTCGCAGGAAGACGGTAGTACTAACACCGTTAGTACTTAAAATCGACCTCGCCCTCTCTACGAGAAGTAAGGTAGGTCCGATTTTTTCAAGCTAGCAGCACACCTGTTGCTAGCTCGCTCCCTCTCTACCGACACCACGGTAGCGAGGACGTTTTTCTTTTCTCATCCCCACGGAGGGGAAAATGATTAAAAAAGGAGCCTACTGCCACAACCAGTCAGTATTCTCGGGAAATAAAATACCCACACCGTCCTTTTTCTCCGGATTAAGGACAAGGTGGTTAATACCTTTTTTCCCGTCCCACCTGTCGAGAGCGGGCCCTCTCCACGCCACGAGGCGACAAAGATTGGCCTCTCCCTCACACCAGAGGAGTCAGGGACTCGGTGGCTCGACTCGGTGGCTCGACTCGGCGGCTGCGGGTTGAAGATCTCGGGCACAGACACACACCAGGTCTGTTCGTCCTGCCTCGGGCTGGAACACGCCCGAGGCGCTATCGACAACCCCGGCTCATGCGGACATTCTGTCCGCGTCACAGTCAAGAGCCTCCGTCGACGGCTAGCGAGACAAGCTAGCCTGTCGGAACAGGACCCCCCCATGTCCATGGACCCGCCGGCCGGCAGTCAGGACACGGGGGCGTCCGCCACAGAGAGCGAACCCCTCTCCGTGTCGGTCTGGGGCTCATTATCAGCGATGGCCTCAGAACCGGAATCCCGCGCCCTGGCAGGCCGGGACCCAGTGACGACAAGACACGCAGGAATGGATTCCCGCGCTTTACCAAGCTGGGGCTCCCGGTTAGACCTCACCATGGTCTCACCCGCGGAGGATGTCCTCGAGTTGGATTATGAGGAGGACGATGAGGAGGACGCCCTGGCGTTCCTCCTGTCCGGGTCAGATGAACAAGAAGAGGACACCTTCATGTCATCGGCCCAGGCTGCAAAGCCTGGAGCGAGGGCTGCTCTCCCGGGCGACAGCACACCAGCTTCGCCCGGTCTGAGCATGGACCTGCAGGCCGTGTGCAAACGTGCTGCGGTCAGACTCAATGTTCCGTGCCCTGAAATGGCCAAGGAGACCTCCAGGTCCCGCTACGAGGGGAAGCATCTTCCCCAACAGCGGTCAAAGGGAGGCGACCTCCCGGTTTTTCCAGAAATGTTGGATGAAGTGTCGGTCTCGTGGAGAAACCGCCCCTTCAGCAACAAGGTCCCAATCCAGGGTGCCTCCTCCCTGGACTGCGATGGAATGGAGAGGCTCTGCCTGCTCCGCATTCCGCCCATGGAACCGCTGGTGGCGGCCCACCTTCTACCGAAGGTGGGCCCCTCACCGAGCAGGAACCCCACGCTGCCAGCAAAGGCGGACCGCTTTCAGTCTACAATGACTGAAAAGTCCTACAAAGCGGACAGCGCTGTCCGCCATGGCCCTGAACGTGTCCCTCGCTGCTAACCGCCTACCCAAGCGGAGCTCTGCGAGGACCTGTCGGGTAGCCCGGGAGCAGCCACTCTGGACGAGATGGCAGCGGTCATGGACATTTGGAAGGGTCCAGCCGCTGCCTTCGCAGCAGCAGTCCTTCACCCAAGCTGTCTCGAACTCTGCTCGGTTTAAAGCACCGGACAAGCAGAGGTCGCAGCCCACCCCGAGTCCCCAGCCCAGGCTGGAGACAAGGGCAAGTTGGCTGAGAAAATCTCCGGTTCCGGCTGCAGCTCAGGCTCAGCCAACCCAGAATTTCGGCCAGCAGTCGAGGAAGAAGAAGCGAGCGGCGTGACAGCCCCTCCTTCTCCCCTCTGTGAATGTGTTCCCGCCGCCTCGAGAGATGCCTAAACACCATCCTCAAGTCCGCACAAAACACATGTCACACATTGATTGATTCCTCTGTCATAAAACATTTGCCGCTGACGCATCCAGGCTTCAGGCCGAGGGCGCAGCTCAAAAAAATGAAAAGAAAATCAATGAAGCCAATAAACAGCCTGTCAATTGTTCCCCTTCTGAGAGCAGCTACGGCATCTCTCAAAAGGCGGATTATTGGCGGGTCTGTGAAGGCACCACCGCCACGCGCACGCGCAGTGCCGGCTGGGGCTTTAAGGGCACCACCGTCACGCGCATGCGCAGTGCTGGCTGGGGTCTTGAAGGCACCACCGTCAGGCGCATGCGCTGTGCCGGCTGGAGCTGTAAAGGCACCACCGTCACACGCATGCGCAGTGCCGGCTGGAGCTGTGAAGGCACCACCGTCACACGCATGCGCAGTGCCGGCTGGAGCCGTAAGCGTGACATCTCAGCTGGCTCTAAGGAGCATACAGCAGGAGATACTGAAGGAGTTTTGGACTACTTTCCTCCGCGCCGTTCCTAATGAGCTTGCTTTAAAAGAAGAAACACTCAAAACAACCAGGACGAGGGTTAAACAAAAGTCTGTTTTAATCATAAACGGTAATAATGCAATACCATATAATACATTACCATACGAAGCCATATCATATGAGTAATGTCAGGAGTATGCCTACTCCTGGCCTTGTTCACAGGCTGCCCCGACCTCCCGGTCCGGGCGGCGCGTGAAGAGGGGACGAAACAACACGTTGCACGTCCCAAAACCAACAAAGGGGTGGAGTTTCATTTGGGAGATACCAACACGCTGTCTCACAGGGAATTAGCGCGGGCAGCTTTGAAAGCCACAGGTGTTGGGAAGGCCTGCAGGATGCATCTCATTAAAAATCAGGGGAAATGTCCCTCCCCATTTGCAAAGCCTATCGATGGTTTAACCCAGAAAAACATTCTCAGGGATAATCTTTACACTCAAAACAGAAATCACCATTAATTCTGCATCTTCCTTCTTCACAAATAGCTTAAAACACTCTTTTGATAAACAGGTAAACAGTCAAAGAAAAAGACTATTGCGCTAATCTATTTTTGAGAAAAAGGGAACATTGTTTCAGGAATCTATAAAAAACCTCTCTATATGGTAGAGGAAAAATGTACTTTTTGTTCCTTCAACTATTAACACACAGGAATGTATAAACTCACACATATACTTATTCAAGATATATAGACTTCTCTGAAACTTGGCCTGCCAGAGATCCTAAGCAGAATATACTCTCTCCCCACCAAGCACCCTGTCTTGCATACCTCCACATCCCCCACATAGCAATAAAACCCTTAACAGCCCTTTGTCTATCGCCATTTTAGTCCTCACATTTATGAAAGGATAAAACAGAGAAATCACTATAAAACACAAACACAGGTATTGCTTGAACAGTATTCACTTAACTGCTACTATTGATAATTACCAGAGAAAGTCAAAGGGACCTCTTTTAATGTCTGGAAATTGCAACAAGACTTTCTGCCATTTCAAATGTAACACACTTCTTTGGTACAATATCTCACATCAATTTCCACAATACTCACGACATCTGCCTGGGCTTCTCAAAACAGTTACACTTTATCTGTTTTCACAAGCCCAGAGAGAGTCAACCCATATTCTAGAGAGAGAGGTTCTCTCTCTCCTAGAAAGGAGGGTTTTATCTATAATGCCCGCCGAGCAGAGTCAGATTACGCAGACAAATGTCCTCGTAAAGCACCCGCTCAACATGGGTCTCATAATAAAACTAAACCCCGCGCGCGACGGCGTGCGGAGAGTATTGGTTATTATGTAATGCGTAGTGGCACTACACCCGACTTTTCTAGTGCGGGACGCGCCTACGGGTGCTGTCCTTTCACGGAAGGTGGTCACCACGGACGCATGTCAGACAGGCTGATAGGGTATTTACGAGAGACCTCCAGCGGGCGCACGTAAATTACTCGGAGCTTTTAGCGGTGTTCCCCACCCTAAAACGCTTCCTGCCTTCTCTCAGAGGACACCATGTCCTCGTGAGGACAGACAACACGATATCGTGTATGAACCGCCAAGGGAGGTTACGTTGTCTCCAATCACACACACTGGCACACAAACTGATCCCTTGGAGCGGCAGACGTCTCCTCTCTCTGAGAGCGACACATGTACCGGGAGTGATGCACCTCGGGACAGAACTACTGTCCAGGGGTGCACCACTCTATGCAGACTGGACTCCACATCCAAGGATCGTGAGTCCGCTGTGGGTGCGTTACGGCGGAGCCGCGTTAAATCTGTTCGCATAAAGAAAAAATGCTCAATGACAGCTGTTCTCTTTAATGCACGATTTAAACGCACTGTTAGGCGGGGACGCACTCGTACACGAGCAATGCCGGGCAATGCCACACACTTACTCTGATGTTTCCGCCCTAGCCCGCTACGTACGGGCTGGCGGAGATATATCAGCTGTTGTGCGGGCAGCCATGGCAGCCCCCACTAGTGATGTGTCGGTCGGAAACGAGCCGGCTCTAATGCGGCTTTCACACCAGCGCTTTTCAGTTTCTAGCTCCGAGCGGGAGCTTTTCTGGTTCAGCTCCGGTTTCCCTTTTCAGCTCCCGCTCTGTGCACACCGCCCACTGGCGCCCCAGAGCTGCCCCTGCTGCGTCATGACGTCACCGTTTACATCGCTGATTTGCTCCCCAATGGCAGCCATTACGGCGCTCACAACAACAACAACAACTGCGTCGGGTCGATGATCGTGTTGCTTTTAATCACACGAAGCCAGAATAAATTGAATAACGACTTCTCCAACCTTATACTTTGCTCCAGAGTGCCGTGGTTCATTGTTTATTAATGTGTTTCTGCAGCATTTACCGACCGCTGCAGTATTGGCTGCTCTTACACGGGAGTTTATTCTCCCGTTAGCTCCCGGTTAGCTCACACTGCAGCGGCCACTCTAAAGTATTCACTGTCCGACTCACACAAGCAGCTTATGCATATCCCCAGTTCCCCTTAGCCTAAGTGAATGTGTGTCAGTCTGAATTGACACTGTTTGGTATCACAACGCTGTTATGAACGTTTCTCTGGTATAAAACGGGTGATGTTAGCATAGCAACCGAAGCTAAACTGACTACTTGCATCCGATAGCTGCAATAATACAAAACAACACGTCTGCCTCTCTCCACAATGATCGATAACAGTGAACGGATGGTCAAAGTAAGGTACAAATAAACAGAATCACACGAAGCCTGGTTAGTGTTGCCTGACTTTATAAAGTGTGTTTATAGGCACTACTGCTTGTAGGCAGGCATGACAGTCGACCCATGTTCAGGGGAGGTGGGTTTAGTTTCCTGCACGCCTCGACGTAAGAGAGACGTAAGCGACGTCGCCTCTTAGCTCCAAAGCTCTTGCCTCTGGACCGACAATTTTTTGGAGCTGGAAATGAAGCGGATTCCGGAGCTAAGAGCCGGCGCCGCTACGGTGTGAACTGGAAAACCCGGCGCTTTTCAGGCTCTAGCTCCGAGCCGGAGCTGAAAAGGCGCTGGTGTGAAAGGGGCATAAGAGCCGGCTCTTTTAAGTGAACGACGGGAGCTGGCGTTTTTTGTTTTGTTTTTGCGAAGGGATCTAGATCGGCATGAAGGCACATTATGCAATGTGCACATTATCCCGCTTATTACATGGCCACATTCTCAACAAAGTAACGACATGACTCCCAATATTAATGGGAATGCTTTTATGGATTTAGAAAATGATTTTATTGATTTAAAAAATAGTTTTATGTATTGATTTAAATTGACATGCATCCGCTAAGAAAAGTAGTCCGTTGTTACTGTTTGAACTAACGTAGCAATGGCAGGAACTGCTTCGATAGTGTTTTTGAGGAGCTTTTTTATTACAGATTTGAAAACACTGTTGCTTGCTTTAAAAGTAGCACAATTCATTATGTCAAACCTTGGAAAGTATCTAGATATCCCTGTCCTAATGCCAAAGTAACTGGCAACTGAATATGTGTCGCCGTTTGATGTCTATGTCTGGACCGCTGCGTAAAAAGGAGGGTTTCTGCCCCATTACTTCTCTTCTTACTTCTATAAGAATAAAACACGGAGGACGGAGATCTCTTTTTGTCCCCCTCTTCTCCCCGCTGCAGCCTAGCAGCTGATCTCAAAGCACGCTCCCCTCTCCTCAGGGTGGCGTGGTCAACTGCAGCTCACAGAATCAGCCCCCTGCAAAAACAGTTTTTTTTAATAGTTTTTATAGGTGTTGCTATCTGTGTTGTGTAGCGTGGTTCTACAAGCAAGTCAATGCATTCATTGGGTGGTATCAGAGAGTTACACGGGTCTGTAAATGCAATGAAAACAATTGGCCACAGCAAATCATTTATATTAAACATGTAATTTTTACTTTTGAATACTTCAGTACAAAGGATGTATTGAATAATTTAAGTGATATATGTGTACACATATAAATCATTAGTCAAAACAGGGCTACATTTGATTTAATTAAAAGGTATAATATGTGGTAAACTGAAGAGCCGTGTGGGAGCCGAAAGAGCCGGCTCTTCTTGGTGAGCTGAGCCAAATGATCCGACTCACCAAGAAGAGCCGGAATTCCCATCACTAGCCCCCACCACGCAGGGACAGATTGTCTCAGGCGGGGGGGGGGGATCCTTCACCCACGCCCAGAGCGCGGGGCACTATGGGCCTGACCCGTGAGTGGTACAATCTGAATACAGTGGGACTCCCTCAGAAGGTGATAAACACTATTCAGAGTGCTAGAGCTTCCTCCACCAGGTCTCTTTACGACTGTAAGTGGAGGGTGTTTGAGGAGTGGTGCCTTCAAGAAGGACACATCTCTTTTCAATGTCCTGTCGGGGTGATTTTATCATTCCTACAGGACTTGATCGATAAACACAAAGCTTTCTCCACGATCAAGGTGTACCTGGCTGCTATTGCTGCATGCCATGTGGGCTTTGAGGGTAAGACGGCTAGTCAACATCCTTTGGTCTGCCGTTTTATGAAGGGAGCTCGCAGGCTCCTCCCTGTCTCCAGGTCGCTGGTGCCCTTATGGGACCTGGCAGTGGTTTTGAATGGGCTCAGAATGACCCCATTTGAACCCCTGGAAGGAGCTGACATGAAACATCTGTCACTCAAGAGAGTGCTGTTACTGGCCCTGGCATCCGCCAAGCGGGTCAGCGATATTCATGCACTGTCTGTACATCCCTCATGCACTCAGTTTGCCCCAGGGCAAACGAGAGTGTTGTTGGAGCCCAACCCTGCCTTTACACCAAAGGTGGTTGGTTCGTGTACCCCAATTGACATTGAGGCATTTCCTCCGCCGCTGGTTTCCTCCGGGGAGCAGCAGCAGGATCTGTTGTGTCCAGTCCGGGCTTTACGCACCTATATGGACAGATCAAAAGAGCTTCGTCTTAATGACCAACTCTTCGTGTCCTGGGCTAACCCTCACAAGGGCAAGCCTGTTACTAAGCAACGGCTCTCACACTGGATTGTGGAGGCAATTTCTTTGGCCTATACGAGTCAGAATTTGCAAGCACCTTCGGGTCTGCGGGCTCACTCGACTCGGGGCCTGGCTACATCCTGGGCTTTGTTCAAGGGTGTTTCCATCCAAGACATCTGTGCAGCGGCGAGCTGGTCACTTTTGACCGCTTTTACAGGCTAGAAGTCTTCGCTCCAAGCGTGGCCCGAGCAGTGCTGGGCACCTTGTTGAGTCAGGACTCCACCTGTTAAATTCTGGTTGATCGGTGATCTTCGAGATAAGCTCGTCTGGCAATACGGGAGCTACAATATCCCATAGTGAGACATCGAACGGAGTGTTATGAATGAGAACTATAGGTTACTTACGTAACCCCAGTCCTCAGAGTAACATGAAGTGAGATGTCTCACCAGGCGGCCCTCCTTGCTATGGTGAAGCGAGAAGAGGTGCTTATTTTGAATGACGCATGCGTTGTGGCGCAAGCTACTTATAGGGGGTGATTTTCCCTGACGCTGACGTCAAGATCACCAGCCAATCAGGATTGGCGTAATGAGATTGATGCTTCTGTTTGCTCCGCGATGAGGCACATCCCATAGTGAGACATCTCACTTCATGTTACTCTGAGAACTGGGGTTACGTAAGTAAACTATAGTTTGTTACTTTTACACAAAAGGACCTGAGAACGGGGAAAGGAAACTGTCATGTATGAGTTTGAATCTTCTCCTCAATGGCGGACACAATTTAAAAGCTTCAGTTTCTCCTTTATTGGCCTCTCTCAGCAGCTGCTATGGTCCATCTGATACAAGCCTGCATCACTAACACATTTCATTCACTAACAGGCGTGAAAATCCACATAAAATCCAAATTATCCAGCAGAGAATTTCCAAAAATCATTTCACAATGTCATACAGTTTTACAGACAAACTGTAAGCTACGGACATAATGTCATGTGACTCATTGATGTAGCCTCACAGACAACTCTTCTTTTGGTTTCACACATGAAAACATTTACATCACAAGCGTGGTTTGCATAAACATACAATTCCAATATTTTTTCCTGGTGATGAGCCTGATATTTGAGTCATATTGGTGTCATTATGTCGATTTATTTGCGTCTGGGGTTTGAAATAAAAATGGCATCTGGTGTATTCATAATACTTGATGGGATGACATATGGTCTACATACTAGGTATTGCTGTAGGTTTCAAATGTTCTCTCTCATTTGCCACCAATATATTATACCCTTCACACTCTATATTGGGACTGTTTATATGGCTGATGCTTAAAAAATGTGTTGACCAGGTTTTATTTGGGACGATCTGGCATGCTTTCAATTCATGTGCCAAACCTCAGATTGCTGATAAAATAAGACACATTTGAGGGCTAAAATAAGGTCATGAGCCAGAGGGGAACTGTCCAAGTGTTTGCATAGCAGTTCAAATTAGTTTCAGGTTAGGGTTACACATAGGACATAAGAAATAGTATGTAATATATTATGTAATAATTATACCCCTGTATGACAAAATGTATAATTCTAAGGTTTTGTTTGTCATGAAGTATTTTCATGTTTTGGATTGTCCTCTGTAGAGCCAGAGCGACCGCCTGTTGGTGTTTGCTCCTTCTGAAGTTGTAATCCCGGCCATGAATCCCCAAACTCCCTGAATAAACGGGTGGTGCATGAGGCTACAAATCCATGGCAACAAGCTTCCACAGGCTTTTCACAAGCAGCACAGCCTCAACCCCAACTGCTCCCTCTGTGCATCTTTCAATACATGTGTGTAGAAATAGTCATCAGACCAAGGAATTAGATCAACATATCAGGTCAGAGTTGTGTGACAGGAAGCAGCTGCTCTGTGCTGGATTTCGTTCTTATAGCATTCACCAACTGTTGAAATTTGAGAAAACGAAATAAAGGATTCTCTCTAAGGAATGTGTTGTTGAATATCAGTACAAACAATGACCACATTGTACTGTACAAGGCCAGCTAAGATTCCACCAAACACTGTATTTAGATGTCAATCTTTACAGATTGAATTTTTTTTTACTCTGTTTGAACGCATAGCAGAGGCAAGAAACTGGTCAGATTCTGACAGAGTGCTGTTACTTCAGTGTGTGCACTGGGCGAGCACAGGAGGCCTATTCAGCTATTTGTGGTGAAAATGATTTGGACTATGCTAGAGTAAATCATACGAACTGGTTCCTGAAGCGTATCGTCAAAAATTCTGAAGTGGGGTCAAGGGGGATAAGCAGACACATGTGGACTTTATCCGTGATTTGACTTCTCATTTCCAGCGGTGGTGCGCGGTGTTTAGAGTATAGGTGATTTGGATTTTTTAGACCTCGTCAATAATCGCTCATGACTTTGTGACAAGGTCAATGAGGCCCCACACAATGATAGCACAACTTAGCTTAGCTCACAGCTTAGCTGGCACTCGCTCATGGCATCCTGTGTGTGCAGTGTGAGATTAGGTGTATGTGGTGTGAGTGTGGTGCTGGTGGTGACTTGGCACGTCACTTGTTGTCGTCTGTTTCTACCGTCTCTCCCGGCCTGTGACTACGACCTTGCAGTGGCTGACGTGGACCCACGTAGCTCTCTCGGTGACCTTGACCGCTGTCTGGGTGACGAGGAGCACCTGGTAGGGCCCTTGCCAACTGTTGGATTTCCAGCTCTTTCTCCGGAAGTCCTTGACCAGCACGAAGTCGTTGGAGATGGTGAAGTGGACCAGTGGCAGGGGTAGGTAGGGCTGCTGCTACCTGGCGTCTGATATCTGACCATGCAGTTATCAGGTAGTCGTCGCCCTTCTTTGGGAAATCCACTGCGATCGGAGTGGCTCAGCGGGTAGAGATGCAGCCTGTCCCACATAGCTGGAAGAAACATCATCCTCCACTGGCAGGGGTACAGGTGACTCAGCCGCTGGCTCCATGCTGCACAGGTTTCCTGGGTCCAGGACTTGGCTTCACTTGAGGCACTATGACTGAAGTTGTCCCGCTAGGCAGGTTCAAATCCTCTTTGTAGATTGCTGAGGTATTAATCTCAACAATATAGCTACAATCAAGTATAAATAATTTCTCTGATTCATAAAAAGTTGTTTTCAGTTTAAAAACTTCCCCAAGGGTTTTCTCAAGCACTGGGCCATAACTTACTCTTATCAGTTTAACGACCTGACAGCCCTGCACCTCCATGCTGTGTGAAAACCAGCAAAAGAGAAGGAGGAAGATGTGCTCAAAAAAAAAATCTAATTTAAATGAATACTGTTGTAGGGTGTAGGCATATAACGATTAAAATAACTGAAAAGAAAACTAATAGTGTAAAATTAAAAAACAATGAGAAAAATAATACAAAGGTTATTTCCCATTTCCTCTTTGATACTGAGGTATTCTCCATTCAAGCTCTAATGATCCATATGCTAATAGACAGAGTTTCGTTAATAATAATAGACAGAGTTTTCAATTTGTTTTACATATGTCAGCCCTAAAACTGATTAGTGGTTCTTCCTCTATTACTTTAAGATGCTCAGGATGAACTTTCTTGAACCCATCCACCTCTACACATTGAAGACATGTTGATCGTGTGTGTTGTAAGTGCAATCGCAGTTTCGGTATGAGGATTTTATTGTGGAGACAATATTTTCTCATCCGAAATAGGCCACATGGCCTAAACTGCTGTGTAGTTCACGCACAACCTGAGGAGCTTCTTCAGGGGGTACGTGAATGCTTCCACCCTTTTTCCATATTCTAGGGAATATGGCAGTCAGGTGGTTAACTCTTCCCCGGCTTTAAGCAAGGTAAAACTTCTCTATTACCCTGATAGTCTAATTTGATCTTATCTGTATGGCTACGGACATGATTCCACTCTAGGTACATGCCTGCCTTTAACTCTGCAATAAGACCCTCACTTGAAGGGCATGTGTAAGTGCTTCACCTTTCACATTGAACTGCCTTTGTTCCCAGTTATTAAGCTCTTCTTTACCCGCTTTGTAACAATAATCACTATCAGTAACAATACGGATGTGTGTTATTTTACGTTGTTTAGCAAAAAGAAGTCCCTCAACAAATGGCCTTATGCCTCAGCAGTTTGTACTGTACCTGGTTGCACCCTTTTGCTTGCAAAGTACTTCACCTGAATTAGTTTTCATTATAAAGGCCCAAGTGGCTGCTTGGTCACCTTTTCGCAAACTCCCCTCTGTAAACAGTGTTACCTTTGGAGCAGCGGTTTTCTTTAATGGTTTCAATGTTTCCCTTTGTGGCTTACTTCCTGAGGTCCTAAACTCTACATCTGGATCAGACATCATCCTCCGCCATTTTCCATTCTTATTCTCTCAGTTTTTTGATATTGATATTTTTGTTCTGGTGTTAAGATACATTTTTGAATCTCCCTCTTTTCTTAACAACTGGAGCTATGTCTATTTTAGATCTGACTTGGTTAAGAGGTGATTTGTTCGTTGGTGAGAGGAACACTATTCCCCTTGTGCTGGGTGGGGGTGGGTGGCCTGCTTTGGGAGAGTTTCTTATCTCCATCTTCCTCTCTGTGCTGAGGCTATACAACTTTTAATGGGTCGCTCCGTGGTCTGTTCAGATTTTCTTCCCCTCCAGAGGTCACACTTGTCTCTGACCCCGTGTGCTGCGTTTTTCTGCAGCACCTCGGGAGCAGAGAAAGGGGGAGATTTTTTTCCAAAAGTGTATGGTTCTTCATGAGAAAAATAGTTTAGTTGATTTTGGTAAAGTATTTGAGCTTTAGCTTCGCAAAAAACTTCCTCATATTAGTTTTGAAGATATTGTTGGGGTTTGATATCTGCTGATAGTTCCCACTTAGGTTTTCTCTTAAAAGTACATGCAAAACAACCAGTATTTGTGGGTCATCTGATCACCACCTTGCCTTCTGACAGTTTAATAGTCCTTATCATATTATCACTGTGCTTTCAGGCTAGGACCTATTCTCTTTGCCTGAGCTACTGCTATTCCTCCTGCATGTTTTAGCTTCCTTTTAGCAGGGTTCACTAACATGGTTTGTTGACTAGTTTAAGATTTTCAATAATTGACATTTATTATTTCCAACATTCCTTTCCCTGAATATCATGTCTAACAATGTGTTTTCTTCTAGGATTAGTAGATACTCATAAATGGCATTTTTGAGCTTTTATCCCTGTAGGGTGGAGGTAGGGTCTCAGACATTATACCACCTGCTTGTTGCTCTCTGTCCAAACGTAGTCTGACAGGAAAGTGTTTAGGTCGCGGTACGCCCATGGGTCTGGGCTAAGCTGACCAGGGCGAGCAGAAGCTCCGGATTTTGCTTCTGTGTATCCCTCCCTGTGTGGTTGGCTCTGAGTCATTAAATTGCGTTTTAACCTCATCAGCCATTCTTTTTATTTTATTTTTTATTTTATTCAAGGGTTTACGTTCACTCTTTTATACACATGCAAGTTTCTAGGCTTTTACTCACACCGGATGTACAGTCCGACTATACCGTCACTTGGTTCTAGGTTACTCTTCTGGATTCAGCTAGTGCATGCGGACACCTCAGTTAAGAGTGTTATGTATCGAGCTTCGAGCTGTTTCAACAGCATAGGTACCTTTAGACCTATGTTTATCTTTATTAAATCTCCTATTAACTCTTCCCCACGTTATGTTTTAACTAGGGCCGGGACTTTAACGCGTTAATTAAGATTAATTAATTACACAAAAAATTAATCGCACTTATTTTTGCACAGCGGAACGTTTCTCACTGGATGAGTTTCAGGCCTACCGATTATACTGGAGCACCAACTAACGTTCATGACTTCAGCATGGGACTTTAAACAACAACAAACCACGGTGAACAATAGTCAAACATGAACGAACAAGCTGATGAGACCGCTTTGGTCGGCCCCGTGGATGGGAAATTTTGTTTTAAAAAACGGACGGATGGAAGCGTCGACAAGAGCACGGTTGTGTGCAAATTATGCAAAAAAGAATTTGCATATCACCGAAGCACATCAAGCCTAAAGTATCACCTAAATGCAAAGCATGTAGCGGCTAGCGTGGACGTTAGCCCGACTCCGAGTGCAAGGAACCACACCCTGACCCAACCCACACTCAACCAGATGACTGGTTTCAGGGCCAGGATAAGTCAGTCCACGTCTGAGAAAATAACCAACTCCCTGGCTCACTGGATTGTCCCGGGGCCATCTAGTATTTAGCTCGGGCAATGAAGCCTCACCTGCTGGTTGCCCGATCGGGCAATCTATTATGCCAGTATGATGCAGCTCGCGGATCCAGTAATGAGTGACCCGACAGTAAAACTAAACATATCTATAACTAGTTAGGTAGTTTGAGAGGTAATTAAAATAGCTACGTGTGATATTCTAACCTGAAGTGTGTGTTTTGTCTGCTCACCGCTGCATGTGATCATGGAGAGCTGCAGCTGATCTCTCTCTCCCGTCAAATTAGACTTCACTCGCGTTTATGTCCATATCGATCAGATCCAGCTAGTTCTAGCTAATGATATGACTACCTGCTTATTAAAAGACAACTACACAATAAGTTTCGCTATGCAACTGGATGAGGCCACAAAGTATAGAGCAGCATTATGCATTTGTTTACATGCCCACCGGAACCCCGAGGCATTACCAACAGATCAACGCACAATCAACCCATACAGGACATCTCTTTCTCCACATTAAAGGGGACCTATCATGCAAAATGCACCTTTGTACGTCTTTTATACATGAATATGTGTCCCCGGTGTTCCAGGGAACTCACCAAGGGTCAGAAAACACAACCCTCTCTATTTTGCTCCTTCGCCAAATCTCTAGAAAAAGGGGCTGCAACGGATCTGAAAAAAACGGATCCACATTCCAATAGTTTTCTACGTCACAAAGAAGTGCTCCGCTTATTGGTCAACTCTCCACCTATCAGGGGAATGAGCCACGGCCACGTGCATTGCCAAACCTCTCATTCGCATATAGGCTATCGGCAGGCTAAATAATCAACACCCCAGTCACAGCTGTGTTTTTGCCTGCTCTTGCCAGGATGTCTAAGCCAGTTAAACGTTGTGCTGTTGTTGGCTGCAAGACTCTGGACAGGGGACTGCATGCAATGCCATCAGTGGAAAAAGAAATGAATCTGTGGCTAGACTTCATTTACAAGGGACATGTGCCAGAAGACCACGGAAGATTTCTGTTTGTGTGTTCCAAACATTTTACCACGGACATGTTTATTAACTTCTCTCAAGTCCAACACGGATATGCCTCCAAACTAATGCTAAACCCGGGATCAATACCAACCATCCGGGACCAGGCCAGTGAGGACACATCCAATTTTGAAGCTGTACGTTTTTATTTAGCGGTGTTTTTCCTGATAAAGCTATCTCTAGCTTGTAGCATGTATTTCGCCGCATCAATGTCGCCTCAAACCCAAATAGTAATCGGTTAGGTGTTTATATATTTTTGTAGCATTTTATTTTGTATGCTCCGCAGTCTTTGCTTTGTCATTTGAATTATCAGGCATTTGCTAACATGTTCAGACATACTGCCGAAATGGCGATCTGTGTGAAGGCTGTAAAGCCACGCCCTAGGCGATAACACAAGTATTTATTCTCCTATTTATTAGTATTTTGTATCCTCTACAATCATATTGAGTAAGTTATAATAACAAACGTAATCTTCTGCAGGCAAGTGCCGTTTTTTCCAGCGTTATATGTAAACGCTTTTGTGATTGTAGTCTGTAAGAACGATCAGATATCATGGATCTGTAAGCTACGCTACGCTACGCTAATGAGAAATGCCGTGTTTTGCAGCGTTATATGTAAAAGCTTTTGTGTGTTTACTTGTTTGCGCACATGAATATAAATGGGGGTGTGTTAGGATACAACACTGTATGTATGCGAGGGGGGACACACACCACGAGTAATGCTGAGCTAAAGCCCCGTCGGTCTGTTGTTGTTGACAAGGCCTTACCTCTAGCAACAGGCTAATTAGTGGCTAGCACTCATTACAGTCAGTCTACTGAGCTCAGCCCCTCTCCAACACATCACCTGCATTGAGTCAGAAACACAGCATGCACGTTACGGTTCAAAACTAACTCAGATTGGAAAAGGCTAAGCAAAGAGCTTTGCTAAATAGAGAGCTTTGCTAAGAAGTTTCAGTTTTTTACATGCATATACTAATCTAAACCACATTTTTTGTTGTGCTTTTTTTACCATTGCACAACCCTACGTGGCCAACTTGATGGACCTCATCTTCGACCAAGTCTTTGTGGACCCTGCACCATTATGAGCGACCTGACAGGGAGGAGGTCATCGCCGGGTATGCTACACGGTTCAATTTGGCTGCTGTCTGAACCCAACATCGACATTTCACGGATCAGGAAACTCCCTGCGTATCCTGAGGACAACGCAGGCCGGAATCACCACTCTGATCCTGCGTCCAAGGAAGCCCCAGCACCAGCTCACAAAGCTTCTGTAAACATATTTAGTGTCATTTATACAAAATACAAGTAGGCTACATTTAGTTTTTTTTTATGGGTTTTTTTAACCGTTGATTTTGACAATAAAGTTCCAAGTTGATATCAAAATGTGTCGTGATTATTCATGTTTGGATGGGTAAAGAATATTCTGATTTCAAAAGCATAAGGGTGTGTGTGGACCTTTTTGTCGTACACATGGGTGTGTTATGCCATTGCTGTGTAGTATATAATAGTACAATGTCGTTGTGGCGCAATTTGCACAAAGAAGTCAATAACTGAGCTTTTAAAAACACATGAAACTACACACATTGCTGACAACTGAGGTGTTGTTGGAGTTATACTTTTTATCATCCTAAGTTATTCAACTTTCCAACGGTTGTTGCAGGATGTTGGAAGAAAAGGACTGTAAACTATTAAACGCAATGAGGCCATTGTATATATGCTGAAAATATGAATGTCTCCCTTTATAAATATATATCGCTGTTTTTGCGTTACAAACTGTACACATTGCATTCTTGCTAATTAGCCAAAATATGAACGGAATAAGGAGCAAGCATCGTAACAGAGTAAAATAAATAGGGACAACAGCTTGTCAGCTAACCATTCAGAAACGTCCTGCTGCAACCGAGATTTTTGCACCTCCACCAAAACCTCCGCTGCTTCAGGGTCAGTTTCTGGATCAAATTGATAATATGCTTGAACACATGCATTGCTCTGAGATGACATGTTTATTCGACACTCGTAATCACAGCAAGCATGGTAACGTGACTCTCGCCGGCTCATGCCTGCTCTTCTGCAGGGGGGCGTGGTCAGCTGCTGCTCAGAATTTTCAAAGACGGGCTTGGAATAAAGCGAAAATGAGCGAAACGAGGCATGTCTAAAAAATTATCTGTTTGGTATTTTGAAAAATTAAATGTATAAATATACCTTATGTATGGTCATACACTATATCATTTAAATATAGCATGATAGGTCTCCTTTAAGTGTTAGACATTAGAGTTGACTATTCTTGTCTGTCACATACTCTTCTTGTCTGTCACATAAGTGGCGCAACTGAAGCGGTATTGCTCTAAAGGGAAATCATTTTGACCGAAGATATTTAGATTTGCCGGCTAACGGGAACTCTGACGTGTGCTTCGCGGATGCGCTCGGCTCCTCTCGGCTGCTGCTCGGGTCTGCTCGGTCAGCTTCCGGATGAGGAGGCATTCGTTCGACCAACTTACAGTAGATAACATTACAAACATTTTTAACAGGGGCCATAATAGTGTAAATAATGTTTGTTTTGGCAGTTATAACTGAATGTAATGTTTTCTACTTTTTTCCATCTGGGAAGGCATTTGCCTTAATCAGATGGAAAGTGTTTTGACCAACAACTTAAGTATTTCTTAAAGCTATGCAGGGCATGCAAGCGAGAAAACACAAACAAGAACAAACAAACAAGTGAAATGAAGAATACAATTGAAATTGTACAATATAATATTGTGGTGGTTCATCACAGGGCCATCTAAGCTTAAAAATGCGATTTTTAAAAATGCGATTAAAAATGCGATTAATTTCGATTAATTAATTACAAAGCCTCTAATTAGATTAATTTTTTTAATCGAGTCCCGGCTCTAGTTTTAACGCAAAAGTTCAAACCGCAGCTCTTTGACAAGTCCTACCTATAAGTTTCAAAGTAATTGGACAGATACTGAGCAGTGCTCCTACGGCTGACTTCACTACTAGCCACCAAACCTGTGTTAAAGGGACCACAGGGGCTTCCCAATTTGGCTAGGGGAAGAAGAACCTACTTTAGCTTCTTTAACAGACAGCAATATCCGATATAATATAACCCTAAGTCCGGTGCAATAGTATCAACTTAAATTACTACACTTTTAGTTAAAATATATATTCTAGGATTCGGGTAGGTATTTTAACAAGACTTTCAGCCTGTATTTCGCTGATTTGTACTCATCGACTTTTTTCACTAGGTCGTTTTGGTTCTTGTATTTTGACTCTGTAAAAGTATTACTTTTCACAGAGCCCCATGTTGGGCGCCATGTTTAGAGTATAGGTGAGGTCCTGATCATTTATTCCGGTAAATTACTCTGACCTACTAACTGACCTGACCGAAGTTACTGAGTCTATGTAAGTTTACTGCTTGGCTCAGATCCACCAACGTCAGCAAGATCTCACCTCTATTAACTCCCCGAATAACCAGGTTCAATTAACTGCTGTTTCTATTCAGACAACTCTTTTTTAATCTGTTTAAGCGATCCCGAAGGACTTTGATATCAGTAAATGGGGTGTGTTCCTACCTAAACATGTGTGTGGCAGGGTGCAGTCTTACCTTTGAAGCAGGAGAGGAGAGCACAGATTTTCTTTTTAGTTGTCCCAATCCAAAAGGTGAGATCAGTTTATTTGAAGAAAAATAGGTCCAAACCAATACAGAGTCTTTACCTTTTAACACATTATAATCATACAAAACATATCATGCTGGGGTTATATTTTTTATCTAAAACCTTAATTCATATTCATTTTATTCCCGTGCGTACGCCTTCCGGGTATAGTCTAACTATTAGTTATATGTATCCTGTACGTTCTAACAACGTCTTCCAGGTAGAGTCTAACCATTAGTTATATGTATCCTGTACGTTCTAATAACGTCGTCCAGGTAGAGTCTAACCATGTATATGTATCCTGTACGTTCTAACAACGTCTTCCAGGTAGAGTCTAACCATGTATATGTATCCTGTACGTTCTAACAACGTCTTCCAGGTAGAGTCTAAATAGTGTTATTTCTCTTATTCCTGGTCGTTCTAACAACGTCTTCCAGGTATCACTTACCGAGAGCCATCTAACCCAGCTCTGAGGGCCAGAGCTTACCGGGAGAGAGTATACCAGGGGTTTCCCCCTCTCTCCCCCCCGAAATCCAAAAAAGCCAGTCTTTTTATGCTCAAAAAACCGGATAGAAAACCCACAAACACCTCCTCTATACCCAACCAACATATTATATTGGCTATGGCATAAGACACACCTTCCCAAGTTTGTGTAAAACAAAACATGACTAGACATATTCTATGGCTATGACATAACCACCCTTTTGAGGCCTCAATGTGTTTCTGCTTAAGTCAGGAGCCCCCCTCCCTGCTGTGAGAGGAGAGGAAAGAACCTGCCTACTCTCTT
Organism: Pseudochaenichthys georgianus; assembly: GCF_902827115.2. Lineage (NCBI taxonomy): Eukaryota > Metazoa > Chordata > Actinopteri > Perciformes > Channichthyidae > Pseudochaenichthys > Pseudochaenichthys georgianus. Next base: position 19,572,524 of record NC_047523.1, on the reverse strand, counting down.
ATCAGAGAGTAGGGCATAAATCATTATAAGTCTTACACTCAACTAAACAAACCACTTTGTTTTGTTTATGCTGTAAATATAGAAAAACCTAAAATATGAAGCATTTTCATTGTGGGTTATACAAGAATATAATAGATTATATTTGATTATAACTAACTTTCGTTTTAAGTATTCAACATACTATGAAGCTCTCAACAGCGGCAACAAAGGTTGCCAGTTTTGACAGTCTTTGTGAACTCATTGTATTGGAACAATTTTAAAGATGTTATCCCTCAGCGTGTGGCCACTTATGTAAATGAGCAGAAACCTTCCACCGCACTTAGAGCTGCTGAATTAGCGGATGATTTTGTGTTGACACATAAGGGCAGTTTTACTGAGAAGTGTTCTAGGGGTGATTGGAGACGTGGAGAAGATGGTGGCTATTCCCGCGATGGTGCAAAGTTCTCACCAGGCTCCTCCCGTAGATTTGCAGGTCCAGGGCGATCCGAGGACGCCAGAGTGGGCCAATGTCATTATTGCCGAGAAGAGGGTCATTGGAAGGGGCAGTGTCCGTTGCTGGAACCTGAGGGGAAGCCTCGTTCTTCATCACATGCTCCAGCCATGTGGGGTTCTGCCGTTTTGGTTAAAAAGCCGCAGGGTTGGGTTGAGGAATGCACGGAGGCGAGTAGACGTGTGTCCTGACAGCTCCGAGATTAGTGACTTCAAAATACTTTCCCATTGTGCAGTTTGGCTCACTAATAGTATGCAACAACTCATAAGGTACTTATAAATTACTCTAGCTCAATTATTTAGATTTTTAACCGGCCAAAATGACTACTACTCGATCTAAACAAGACCTCGCAAAAGGAGGCCTCAAACCCCCACTCCTTCCTGACTCGGCTAGCGCTGCTACTGTTGACGCTGCTGGGAACACCCTAGATGCCTCGCTGCTACAGTCAATGATGGAATCTCTCAAGAATGACATATTCAGGAAAATTGATGCATCGGCCGCGAGTCTGCACTCTGAAATATTGTCTGTGAGACAAGAACTGAAGAGCTCAGTTGAACCACTTCAGCGCGCAGCAGAGGCACACGAAGCCACGATCCGAGATCTGGAGCAAGCTGCCACTGACTACAACACTCGGATAGACAAGCTGGAAGCTACAGTTGACATGCTAACTTCACAAGGGAAACGCTTGGATGACAAATGAGGATCTTGAGGGCAGGTCGCGGAGGAATAATTTGCGTGTGATGGGTATTCCGGAGGGACTGGAGGGAGCCCATGCCACTGATTTCGTCGCGCAGTTGCTCCGGGACTTGCTCAAGCTGGACGAGAAGCCTCTACTTGACCGTGCCCATCGGAGCCTGCGAGAGAGACCCAAGGAGGGGACCTTACCTCGGCCCTTTGTTGTAAGGGTACACTTCTTTCATATCCAGAGCCAGATTCTGCAGCAGGCTGGTGAATCCTCTCCTCTTCTCTACAACGGCAAGAGGATCTCCATTTTCCCAGACTATACGTCCTCCGTTGCCAAGAAGCGAGCTGCTTTTGTCCCAGTTAAGCGTACTCTACATTCCTACCCAAATGTGAAGTTTGGTCTCCTCTTCCCGGCAACTCTCAAAATGACCATGCCGAATGGAACGTCACACAGGTTTGAGGATCCTACGGTGGCCACTGACTTTGTTAATAAGAACTGTAAATAGACTGCCTATCCTACAGTGGGTCTGTTTGAAAACAGTTATGATGGTCGTTCATTCTTCAGATGGAGATCGCTAGAGTTTGTTGACAATATTGTGGACTACATTTCCCAAGTGCCTTGCCCGGTCCACGTGACCAAGCTCTGATAAATAATAAAAATACAATTAAGAGAATATATATATATATATATATACTAGCATTAGTGTTTATTTTTGCACTACATATTGGGCCATTACGGATACCTCTTTACTCTGGTTGTTAGTTCAATTATGGGTAACTTATACACAGTGGTTTGTACAATGTACATTTATTAATTCTTAGTACAGATGTAGCACTCCAGATCAGACTCAAATGGGTGTGTCCCAGTCAAAAGCCCAGCGGATGCCAGTGGCTGGGGGTGTTGCCAAATTGCTAGAGGGCGTTGCCCAATTTCCCCATTTGTTCAATTACAGGATTTAACCATGAAATGGCGCTTCATTCACAAAATACACAATGGCTGTTGTAGAAACATCAATATTTTAGATCAAATAAAGTATATAGTTTGCTTTATGCAGTATATTTCTTGTAATATTGTACAGTAGATTGAAGTAAATCAACTTATACATTAAGATAAGATAAGATGGACCTTTATTAATCCCGTGGGGAAATTCAGTAGTTCAAACAGCAACAGGGTGAGAGTGAAAAACAGGACAGCACAGATTCACACAGATTAATAAAATCAAAAATAAGATGAGCGATAAAAATAATAATAATGAGAAACTATGAAATAAGAAATGAATAAAACTCAAATGTAATTATCATATCATATATTATAATGTATTGTATTATTAAGTAATATCATACATTAACCCCATTATAGCAGATGCCACATTGAATGGATGAACACATGTATGCATCAATAATTACAACAGAGTATTTCTAAATACAAGTTGTAAAAATACTTATATGTATTTAATATTAACCCTTTGGAGTCGACCGTCACGCCGGCGTGATCAGATCACATGACCTGTTCAAGCCGGTGCCGCATAAAAACAACAGTCCGGACAACATTGCCGTGTGTTTCTGTCGAAAGTACTGGCTTGAAACTATATCCCAGTCTTTGTTTCATGCAAAAAGACCCAGTAAACACGGACATACGATGATATAAAGTTAATACAGATATATTTCAGAAGTATGAATAATGGAAGCACATATTTTAATATCTTCGCCGTATTTTATCATTTTACGAAACGGAAAATACTGGAAACTGTAGATCCTGCTCAACAGGATGTATATGTGTATTTATGTCGAAAGTACTGGCTTGAAACTATATTCCAGTCTTTGTTTCATGCAAAAATACCCAATAAACACGGACATACGATGATATAAAGTTAATACAGATATATTTCAGAAGTATGAATAATGGAAGCACATATTTTAATATCTTCGCCATATTTGATCATTTTACGAAACGGAAAATACTGGAAACTGTAGATCCTGCTCAACAGGATGTATATGTGTATTTCTGTCGAAAGTACTGGCTTGAAACTATATGCCAGTCTTTGTTTCATGCAAAAATACCCAATAAACACGGACATACGATAATATAAAGTTAATACAGATATATTTCAGAAGTATGAATAATGGAAGCACATATTTTAATATCTTCGCCGTATTTTATCATTTTACGAAACGGAAAATACTGGAAACTGTAGATTCTGCTCAACAGGGTGTATTTACCATGGAGGGGGTGAGGTAATCAGGTAAACGGAGTGATACGAAACGAGACGAAAAGAGACGAAGAGGGACGGAGGGAACCGAAGAGAGACGGCGGGAAATGGAGAGAGACGAAGATATACGAAGACAGGCGGCGGGAGACGAAGAGAGGCGGCGGGAGACTGCGATTGAAGTAAAGTGACAGACAAACATTGAGAATTTAGATATAGTTAGATAGATTTAGAGTTTTGAAGATTCAACTATGATGAAGAGAACTCTGAACGTGAGTCAAGCTTTAAGCTTGTTTTTTGACATGGAGGAGGAGGAATCTGTGATGTTGCCCTCTGTGTCGTAGTTGACAGAAACCGCTTTGAAGCGTGGCACAGATAAAGACAGAAAAAACAGATTTTTGTACATAATGTGTGTATATATATATTTGTATTATATTTATAATAACACTTTTGCCTTATCAGAATGAAATCCCATGCTACCTCAATCAAACTTTCACATTATCATAGTGACATCCCATGTATATATTTCCAGCTTTTAAATGGTTTCGTTGTGTATGTTTGTGTTATGAAAAATAAAATCATTTTCAAAATCTGTTTTTACGTTTTTTTTGTGATTTTGGGTCCAAAATGTTCATATAATAGACGATCACTGCTCTAAACAAAGTCAAAAATCCTACATCCAAACGAAATAAATATAATTAATTATGATGAATACGTTAAGTCTTGTTCATTGTTTTTCACTTTTATTAAATGTGTGATATTTCCGGCGGACATTCAAAATGCAGCATATTTTCACTCTTACACACATATATTCTCATTTTACATACATACATGTTCACTCTTACAGAAGAAGAGCGATCTCCCTGTGTCTCTCTGTGTGCGGGGGATCACAGGAGGGGGGGGGGGGAGAGCTGTGGAATGTGACTCCACACATTCCGATGGCCAATTAGTTGTAAACAAAGGGTCCCCAACATACAGTATAGGAAACATGGGGGGTTGCAACCAGGTGCAACAAGCAGTAAAGTGAAAAGTAATGTTCACAATCTACAGAATAAAATATATAATGAATTGAATGATTAATAAACAGTAAGGGGTATGAATACACTAGATATCAGCCTGTGAGCAGTATGAACAGTGTGTTAATCGTTAATGTCAGATATGTACTAAGTAAATAGCCTACATTAATTTCATGATGGATTAAACCACATTTATTTCGTTAAAAATAAACAAAATGATTAAATATAGGGTGAATTGCCCTAATGTGGATCATTTTTGCATTTCAGACTTCGGGAATATATTGCGACAAGAAGCCGACACAATAAATCAAAATCCAGTAACATTCTGAAATCCCCAGGATGTGTCCTAATCAAACCAAAAGAGAACATGCAGATATTAAACTCATAAAAGAAATGGTAGACATATTAGTACTCTTAGTGCCAAGTTGTCTCAGACAATCTGTTTTCCTAATGTGGGACAGTTCTGTGCAAAATGTGGGACACTGAAAAGTCTATATTAAAAAGCCTCAGTCACCTTCATTCATGTAATAAAGAAATCTCAGGCCAGTAACACTCAAAGCTACAGTAAATGTGCAATACCATGCTATGTTACTATTTATAATGTTATTGTTGTTACAACAGAAGATGTTTTTATTTAAATTGAAGTTAAATGCATCAATCTGGTGCACTGAGGGCAAAATTAGTAGATTTGTGGATACGGCTCTCAACACTCATATGAAACAGAACTGTTCTTACAATGTGTGTTGGAAGGTATTAAATTAATTACTATGCATATTTTATTGTGTAAACACACAGCTGATCACCTGAGAGCTGCCGTTTCATTCAGCGTTTAAAAAAAACGACGGTCTGATTTCAACAACTCAATGTGTGATTATTATAGCAGTAATATTAGACACTAATACTACAGTAAACTATTAGCACTGTACATATTATTGTTTGCCCGTGGGATTAGGGTGATCGGTAGAGAGCCGCTGCATTTTCCTCCGGTCGGATGTGATACAAAAACAAAGCGATTATTGTTGTTGTTGTAAACTCACGTGGATTACATTTAGTGCATTCATTTCAACTCGCGAACATATGATACATTAAATGAATGCGAGGATGACGATCGAAAATCGTTTGTTTGACCCTGGATTCATTTCCTGATCTAAAAACATAGCGATGGTTTTGTACTTACGCCAACGTGAATTAAACATTATTTTGTTAAATAAAAACATGGTGATGTTTAGTAAATGATTACATGTCTCTTATTTAGCACAGAATATGATCCTATCCGTGACATATGGATCTTAACAAATATCCACTATATCAGATACCTGTAGATCAGCTGTTTATTTCACATGAGTTCCAGTGTGGCAGCTTTTCACGGCTCCCCCTGGTGGATCCATGATCCATTGCTGCTGGTTTCATTATAATTAAATGTATTTATCAAGGGGGCGTTTCAAGTCCTGCGGGGGGTTTTAGTTTTCAGCAGGGGCCCACCCCGTGCCGATCACGGACCCGCACGGGTAGGCGTCTGAAACGAAGCGCTACATCTGTATGTCACTTTATCTCAGGTAGCGCAATTGTGTCTCTAAGGCTACCTTGGAGCGTTTAGGTTTAGGCCTAGTTATTAGTTTGGGTTTTGCACGTGGCATCTCGTTTGGGGAGATTGCTGTGCTGGGGTGGGCTGGGGAGGGCTGGGGAGCTGGGTTCTGTATGTTTCATGTTCTTGTCTTGTATGTTTTATGTTCTATTTTTTATTTTTATTGTATTCATCATTGCACTTTGTTTTGTTGGTTGTGCTGCCGGCCCTTCATATTTCCATTTTATCTTTAAATGGTCCAGCCCAGGTTAATTCAACGCCATGATGGGAACGCCCTTAAGTTTACTAGTTGGAATTGCAGGGGACTGAACTCCCCAGTTAAGCGCACCAGGGTCATGCGCCACCTTCAATATTTGTAGTACATCGCACACACTTCACTAAGCTCAGACTCTCTAAAATATATAAGGAAGTGGACCCAACTTGTGACAGATGTAGCCAAGCACCGTCGAGTCACACACACATCTTCTGGTCTTGTCCGGTATTACGTTCCCTTTCTGGGTCTAGGGGATCCAAAGGGAAGAAACACGACCAGAGTAGAATTGGTATGAGTTATAAGTGGTTTTATTATAACTCTTCGTGGTAAAACAAAATAACAAGGCAGGCCTGGCACAAACAAAGGGGCCAGATGCTCATTAACAACAACCAAAATAAAGAGACTCCAAAAGAGAGTTTAAGAGATTATCCAGGGTACTGTTTAAAGGGGAAAACAACACCTCACGTTAACCGTGGTACAACTGAACTGAGGAAGGCTGCACACCCACAGTTGTAGCTGATCAACAGGTGCTAGTTACTTGGGTCTAAGCTGTTTCACATTATCACAAATTCTAAATGCTGTTCAACAGGAGCTAAGCAACCTGGGTCTAAGCTTACACAATATCACACACAACACACTACTTAGCACTCTGCTAAGCAGTCTAACTAAGCACAGAATTACAGAGTTTACGGACACAACAAATAATGCAGTAGGAGGCTAGAGGCGTCTGTCTATCCATACAGAGCCTCCAGAATGATGTCCTTGCCCGGCCTTTATACTCCTCCCCCGGATGACGTGGCAGAAGCGGGCGGGGATTGGATGACGTCAGTCCAATCACCGCGGATGTTGCGAGGGCGGGGCGTCCAATGACAGCTGACGAACTGCACAGCTCATTCACATATACACACAAAACAGAGTTAAGGGCACAAGGTAACAGCGGCTGTAACACCCCCCCCCTTAAGACACAGGGTTTTTGTGAATCATAACACACAATACACAACAAACACATCACTACAGTCTGGACAGAGCATCTGCAAACACATTCTCTGAACCCTTTTTGTGTCGGATTTGCAGGTTGTAGTCTTGGACGATCAGAGCCCACCGCATGAGATGCTGGTTGTGATTATACATGCGGGACAAGAAGACGATGGGGTTATGATCAGTAAACACTGCAACTGGCAAGGAACTGGACCCGACATAAACCTCAAAATGCTGGAGAGCTAACAACAAAGCAAGAGTCTCCTTTTCAATGGTAGAATAGCGGACCTGGTGTTTGTTGAACTTGCGGGAGAAATAACAGACAGGATGATCAACTCCGTCCGCATTCTCCTGCAGTAAAACAGCACCGGCCCCCACTGCACTGGCATTCACCTCGAGGGTAAAGGGCTTAGCAAGATCGGGAGCAGCGAGCACAGGAGCGTGACTTAAGAGTGTCTTTACGCACTCAAATGCATGTTGGCACTCAGGGGTCCAAACGTAGTCCACCTTGGGACTTACTAAATTGGTTAGGGGTTGGGCTACAGTGGAAAAATTGCGACAGAAACTGCGGTAATAGCCTGCCATACCGAGAAAATGGCGGAAGTCACTCCTGGTGACGGGCACCGCACATTCAGCCACCGCAGCAACCTTAGCTTCCACTGGTCGGACTTGGCCTTGACCAACCTGCTTCCCTAAATAGGTGACGGTAGCTTTCCCAAACTCACACTTGGCCAGATTTAACGTAAGCGACGCCTGTGCGAGCCGGGTGAATACCTGCCCCAGGATCTCCATGTGCATCTCCCACGTGGGCGTGTACACAATAAGATCATCCAGATATGCGTTACAATGTCTTATTCCTGATAAGACAGTATTCACCAATCTCTGGAACGTAGCAGGAGCATTACACATACCAAATGCCATGACTGTGTACTGCAGAAAACAGTCAGGTGTAGCGAAAGCGGAGATTTTTGAGGCACGGTCCGTTAAAGATACCTGCCAGTAACCTTTAAGCAGGTCCAATTTACTGACGTACTTCGCGGAACCCAAGTTGTCGATGCAATCCTCCATTCTCGGCAATGGGTAGCAATCTGTCACCGTAACAGCATTCACTTTACGGTATTCCGTGATAAAGCGCGGAGAACCATCAGATTTAGCTTCTACAAGACACGGAGAGCACCATGGGCTAGAGCTCTGTGTAGCTAATCCATTAGATACAAGGTATTCAGTCTCCTGTTTCATAAGCGCACGCTTGGTCGGATTGGCACGGTACGGATGTTGTTTAATCGGCCTCTCACCTCGATGTCATGCGTTATCACATTAGTTTGTGTCGGGACATCATGGAAAAGGCACGGGAAACGGGCCACTAACTGAGTTATGTCATGCTGCTGCCTCTCCGGCAGATGACCTAACGTAGGCGGCAGTGTCTCTATCATTTCCGAGTTACATAACCGGGCACCCGGCTGGTGATGTGCACGCATCAACAAACCATCATCAGAAGGCCCGGAACTATCTGTAACTATTAACGCGGACGCAGCTACTCTTTGATTAGCCAAGCCGGCCGGCCGGCTATCAGCGGCAGTGCAGGAATAATAACGCTTCAACATGTTCACATGACAGACGCACGTTTTACGTCGTCTCTCTGGAGAATCACATAATCTGTGTCACTGAGACAATCATGGATTTCATATGGGCCGAGGAATTTAGCAGAGAGCGCAGTGACAGGGATAGGCAAGAGTACGAGGACCTTGTCACCTATCTCAAAGTGCCTAGGGACAGGGGCACGGTCATAATTCCGCTTCACGACAGTTTGTGAAGCGGAGAGCGACTCTCTAGCGAGTGAATTTGCTCGGTGCAAACGCTCACGAAACTGACTAACGTAATCCAATACATTCTTATCTGGAGAAGAGCCAGCCGAGAGAAACTCATCGTGTAAGATTTTGAGAGGACGTGTGGCCGAAAACAAGCTCTGCAGGACTGAATCCTAACGATTCCTGGATAGCTTCATGGGCTGCGAACAATACGAAGAGGATTCCCTCATCCCAATTGTTCTCCGTCTCCATACAATACTTTTCGCATACTTTTTAGTGTCTGATGCCACCGTTCCAACGCACCCTGCGACTCCGGGTGGTACGCACTAGATAGATCTGTTAGATCTGTAGTGTTTATAGGACCTGTTTGAACAACTTGGATTTAAAATGTGTCCCTTGGTCACTCTGGATTACACGCGGGATTCCAAAGGTGGAAAAGAACTTCGCCAAGGCCTTAACTACAGCGGTGGAAGTAATGCTACGCAGCGGAATAGCTTCAGGGAAACGAGTAGACGTACACATAATGGTGAGCAAATACTGTTGACCCGTTTTTGTACGCGGTAAAGGGCCAACACAATCTATTAACACCCTATTGAATGGCTCACCTATAGCAGGTATCGGATGTAACCGAGCCTGAGGAATTTTCTGATTAGGTTTACCGACAACCTGACACACATGACAGCAACGGCAAAAGCTAGAGACGTCCTTCTTTAAACCTGGCCAAAAGAAATGTTTGAGAATGATTTGATAAGTTTTAGTCACGCCCAAGTGTCCCGACCATTGGCTCTCATGCGCTACGGATAGTACATGTTGACGGTATGGCGCCGGCACGACTACCTGATGCACTACACTCCAGTCAGCTTCAGCAGTAGCAGTGAGGGACCATTGGCACACTAATATCTCCTTATCCAACACATAAGCTACCTTCTCACCCCTTGCTTTGTTATTACTCACCACCTGCTCGAAACACCTTGCCAGCGTCGGATCCGCCCTCTGCGCAGCGAGTAAACGCTCTCGGGTTACCGGGAGTGTGGAACCGTCAAAAGCTAGGCTGGCAGGTTGCGCTGGCGCAGCGGGCACGGCAGGGAAAGCGGAAACCGCCACTTCTGACTTTTCCTCCGGTATCTGGTCATCTGTAAACACTGTCCCATACATAGTATCATTTAACGCCACATCTGAGTCACTCTGATGCGCTTGCGTGCGAGTGACAGCACAAATGGGGAAAATGTGGGCATTTGTTACCTCAGGCAGTACAGTCTGAGGAGAATCCAATATTTCAAGTGCAGGAGTTACCTTACCTCCTGCGATGTCATTTCCCATTAAGAGAACTATACCCCGTATGGGTAATGCTGGGCACACAGCAACAGGGAAAAATCCAGTAATTAGCTTAGATTGTATGTGTACATTGTGTACGGGACGGGGAACATAACCCATTTCAATGCCACATAATATCGATCCATAGCCACACGCTGATTGTTCGGAAAATGGCAGGGCAGATGCAACAATCACTGACTGTGAGCCTCCAGTGTCTCGTAGAATGCGGACGGCTCTCTGATCCTCTGACTCACCTGTTAATGATATCAATCCCTCAAACACAAAGGGCTTAAAACAGGGATCTATTTCCTCATCATTGTCAGATGCGGAAATACTGAGTGACTCGGTGTTAATTAAGCCGATGCCTTTCGGCCGGGTCATGTTTTGTGGCTGCTCCTTACGCTTAAGAATCATGCAATCAGCAATAACATGTCCAGGCTGATGACAATAGTGACATTCTCTCTCCTCTTTGTTCCTCGTAAATACTTTCGCTGGCTGACCAACAGGTGCACCCCGCATGTGGCGAGAGTTCTCAGCAACAGCTGGAGAAAACACCGATTTATGGATTAACACGTATTCGTCAGCCAGAACCGCAGCAGCAGAGAGAGAAGTTACTTTCTGTTCGTTTATGTACCTGTGAAGCTGACCGTTGAGCGGCCCAGACCAAGCAAGGAGGCAGAGGCAGAACGTCCAAAAATATAACCTGACGTGGGCATTTATTAAAAACATGGGCACAAAGTTCACCGCCTCAATCCTGCGGTTCTCCTTTCACACATCCTGCAGCCACAATGATCTCACACACACACCCAGCCCTCTCAACAGACAGAGAAACCGAGCCTAAATACACCCACTCTAATCAGCACAACAAGACACAGGTGAGGGGGGAGGAGACAACACAGGACACCAGGTGCACACCGTCATCAGCCACAGACAACATATACTTTGCAATCACGCTAATAAAGTGCGCTATTACCCGGCCTGAAGCCGTGAGTCCATAGTGACGAAGTTCCCTTCGTCACAGTACCTCACAATACGATCAGGTAAACCCCTCTTAAATTCCTCCATAAGGATTAATTCCTTCAAAGCAGAATACTCTGCAGCATTACACGAATCAATCCACTTAGTAAGTAACATCCCCTTCTCCCTGGAAAACTCGACATGTGTTTGGTTAGAACCCTTCCTGTGATTCCTAAACTTCTGCCGATAAGCTTCGGGGACTAACTCGTACACCCTAAGTATGGCCCCCTTCACCAAGTCGTAATCCATACTGCCCTCCAGCGAAAGAGCAGCAACCGCCTCCTGAGCTCTCCCGTGAAGTTTACACTGGATTAACAGAGCCCAGGCCTCAGCCGGCCACTGTAATGCCGCTGCAATGCGTTCGAATGCCCCAAAATACGCGTCCACTTCAGTCTCACGAAAAACCGGCACTAATGAAATATTCTTTCCTACGTTGAAAGCAGGTGGGTGAGAATGAAGGGAGGAACTTCCTCCGACATGGCCAAAAGCACCGGAGGCGCGCAGCTCGGAGTCTAGCTCCAGCTGACGTATCCGGACTTCCTTGTCCATTTCCAACTTTCGTAGTTCCAACTGTAACTGCCTGGCTTTCTCCCTGTCGTTAGCTTCCCACTGAAGCTGCCTGTCCTTAGCTTCCAACTGGAGCCGGGCGAGACAGACTTTGAGTTTACTCCCCTACCGGGAATCTGTACTACCAACAGGAGATGGTGGACATTTGGAAGACGACGTGAGCGGTGCCTCACACGACTCGCACCCCTCACTGTCACTACCCCTTCCTTTAGCAAATGTAAACTCCACCTCAGACCCCGGACGTAACAGGCCTTCAGTGAGAACATTGGACACTGGGAGCTCAGCCGGTACAGCCAGTACAAGTACCTCTCTTCTCACCATCTCATCCACTACCAATGCCTTCAACTCCTTCTTTAATAATTACCGACTCACCACAAGACTGAAGTGCCGCGCTATTTCCATCAAATCGTCCTTACGATATTGGTCCAGCTCCTCATAGGACGGCCAGACTAGGAACGACTCGAGGTTGAAAGATGCCATACTCAGCTAAATCTGCACACTTTACCAATTTGGTTTTAGCTATAAGAAACCCGCTTGTAACCCCAGGAATTAATTAAGATCCCGGACGATCCCCCACGTATTACGTTCCCTTTCTGGGTCTAGGGCAGAGGTGCCCAGTACTCGCGGTCTACCAGCATTGCACTGCAATGCTGGTAGACCACAAGTCATTCATTAAAATAAAAAAAAATCAAGCTCTGTTAAAATAGACAAAACAGGTTTTGATCCCTCCTCCCTTGGCCTCCCTGCCACTTAATTCAGGAGTTTACTTGATTGACAGAAAAAGCGACCTATCGCTTTCCAGTCTGTTAACCCAGAATGCAATGCGATATAACATCAGTCAAGTGCCGGGTAGTGATGGGAATTCCGGCTCTTCTTGGTGAGCCGGATCATTTGGCTCGGCTCACCAAGAAGAGCCGGCTCTTTCGGCTCCCAGACGGCTCTTCAGTTTACCACATATTATACCTTTTATAATTAAATCAAATGTAGCCCTGTTTTGACTAATGATTGATATGTGTACACATATATCACTTACATTATTCAATACAACCTTTGTACTGAAGTATTCAAAAGTAAAAATTACATGTTTAATATAAATGATTTACTGTGGCCAATTGTTTTCATTGCATTTACAGACCCGTGTAACTCTCCGATACCACCCAATGAATGCATTGACTTGCTTGTAGAACCACGCTACACAAAACAGAAAGCAACACCTATAAAAACTATTTAAAAAAAGGGGCTACTGTATTGACCTATATAAAGTATATAAATATATATATTTTTTCAAAATACCAAAAAGATCCTGCATTTTAGCCATGCCTCATTTCGCTCCATTTGCTCTTTCCAGCGCTGTTTTTGCAGGGGGCTGATTCTGTGAGCTGCAGCTGACCACGCCCCGCTGCAGGAGAGGGGAGCGTGCTCTGAGATCAGCTGCTAGGCTGCAGCGGGGAGAAGAGGGGTACAAAAAGAGATCTCCGTCCTCCGTGTTTTATTCTTATAGAAGTAAGAAGAGAAATAATGGGGCAGAAACCCTCCTTTTTACGCAGCGGTCCAGACATAGACATCAAACGGCGACACATATTCAGTTGGCAGTTACTTTGGCATTAGGGCAGGGATATCTAGATACTTTCCAAGGTTTGACATAATGAATTGTGCTACTTTGTGCACATTGTGCAAGCAACGATGTTTTCAAATCTGTAATCAAAAAGCTCCTCAAAAACACTATCGAAGCAGTTCCTGCCGTTGTTACGTTAGTTCAAACAGTAACAACGGACTACTTTTCTTAGCGGATGCATGTCAATTTAAACCAATACATAAAACTATTTTTTAAATCAATAAAATCATTTTCTAAATCCATAAAAGCATTTCAATTAATATTGGAAGTCATGTCGTTACTTTGTTGAGAATGTGGCCATGTGTAATAAGCGGGATAATGTGCACATGCCGATCTAGATTCCTCTGCAAAAAAAACAAAAAAACGGCTCGTTCGCGGGCGAGAGCCGGCTCCCGTCGTTCACTTAAAAGAGCCGACCGACACATCACTAGTGCCGGGAAAACTCAAATTAATGTAAACAAGAGACAAATAACAAAATGAGTGCGGGACCGAGCAAAAAGCTAAAAACATACCACTTCCACCCAGAATGGGAGGAAGAATATTTTTTTGTGATGTCACATTCAAACGTTATTTGCCTTATATGTAAAGCAAGCATCGCTCTTCCAAAGAAATGTAACGTGGAGAGGCATTATCGGAGTGTTCACAAGGCATATGACAGCGACTTCCCTCCGAGTAGCGAGTTGAGAAAGAGAAAGGTGAGGGAACTTAAGTCACAATTAGCTGGACAGCAGTCACTTTTCTTAAAGCCGACATCCACTGCAAAGGCAGCCACTGAAGCATCTCTACGAGTGAGTCACGCTATAATCAAACACAAAAAATCCTTTCAAGATGGATAGATGGTGAAAGAAGCCTTCGTAGAAGCAGCAGACGCCTTGTTTCGGGATTACACAAACAAAACAGAAATAGTAAATGCTATCAAGGCCGTCCAATTATCACGGAGCACAGTCACACGTCGCTGTGAAGTCATGGCTGAGGATTTGACCCAGCAACTCAGGAAGGACATAGAAGACTGCAAGTATTTCTCACTCCAACTAGACGAGTCCACTGACGTGAGCGATACAGCACAATTGTGCGTTTTTATCCGGATGGTGTTCACAAACATGACGGCGAAAGAGGAACTGCTGACAATTCTGCCAATGAAGGAACACACTCGGGGCGAGGAAATTTTTCGGACGTTTAAAAATGTTGTTGACAAAACTAAACTCCCCATGTCTAAGTTGAGTTCCATCACAACGGATGGTGCGCCTGCGATGGTGGGCCGGTGTAATGGCTTCATCGCAAAATGCAGAGAGGATGACATATTACATATACATACCATGTATACATCACTTCAGAGGACATTACTTTTTTTTCTCAGCTTAGTAAATTATGTTGTAGCTGAGGCCTGGTTCCACCTTCTCTGCTCTGCTGTGCTGCTGTAGCTGAGGCCTGGTTCCACCTGCTCTGCTCTGCTCTGTTGTGCTGCTGTGGCTGAGGCCTGGTTCCACCTTCTCTGCTCTGCTGTGCTGTTGCAGCTGAGGCCTGGTTCCATCTGCTCTGCTCTGCTGTGCTGCTGTAGCTGAGGCCTGGTTCCACCTGCTCTGCTCTGCTGTGCTGCTGTAGCTGAGGCCTGGTTCCACCTGCTCTGCTTTGTTGTGCTGCTGTGGCTGAGGCCTGGTTCCACCTGCTCTGCTGTGCTGCTGTAGCTGAGGCCTGGTTCCACCTGCTCTGCTCTGTTGTGCTGCTGTGGCTGAGGCCTGGTTCCACCTTCTCTGCTCTGTTGTGCTGCTGTAGCTGAGGCCTTGTTCCACCTGCTCTGCTCTGCTGTGCTGCTGTTGCTGAGGCCTGGTTCCACCTTCTCTGCTCTGCTGTGCTGCTGTCGCTGAGGCCTGGTTCCACCTGATCTGCTCTGCTGTGCTGCTGTAGCTAAGGCCTGGTTCCACCTGCTCTGCTCTGTTGTGCTGCTGTGGCTGAGGCCTGGTTCCACCTGCTCTGCTCTGCTGTGCTGCTGTAGCTGAGGCCTGGTTCCACCTTCTCTGCTCTGCTGTGCTGCTGTAGCTGAGGCCTGGTTCCACCTGCTCTGCTCTGCTGTGCTGCTGTAGCTGAGGCCTGGTTCCACCTTGCTCCGGGAACAGCGTGGATACTGTTGTGCTGGACTGGGAGAATGGCAGGTGTCGTGTTTCTGCTGTGCCTTTTCTTGGCTGTGCTGGCCAAGGAGAATATCGCTCGTCGTCCTGAAAAATCTACTGGATTCGGGTATGTTCTGCCGCCCGCAGTGGACATCCCCTGTACAGTTTCGGAGGTGTTGCACAAACAATTGCTGGTTGCACATTCATTTCGGAAAATGTTTGTCTTTCTCACATGCCTGCCACGATGGTCCTTCAGAATTGTTTTTTAAACTCTAATCTCACTTTCGCGAAGTTTGCTGGTGACTCTAGAACAGCTGACAATGTATGTGTGTTGATTAAGAGGAAAAGGTGCTTGGTATTTTTATTGTTGTTACTATCAGGAAATGTACAGCCAAATCCAGGTCCACCTAGCAGTATTAGTCAAATAGCTACTCCTGCTGATCTTATATCTAGATCTGGGCTAGGTTTAATTCATTTAAATGTGCGTAGTCTGTTACCTAAATTAGATTTTGTCCGTATTTGGGCGAGTTCGACTGATGCTGATGTCATTGTCTTATCAGAAACATGGCTAGATAAATCCATTTTGGCCTCTGACATTTACATAAATGGTTACAGTGTATATCGTACTGACCGGGCTAAAAAAGGTGGCGGCGTTGCCATTTATGTGAAAAAAATAAGTTTTGTGTAACCAATATGGTTGCCAAATCTGTTAGTAAACAGCTCGAATTTTTAGCCGTGAATATTGAGGTAACAAAGGGTCAACAGGTCATGGTGGTAGGCTGCTACAGGGCCCCTTCGGCTGTCAAGGACTCTTTATCGTCATTGGCAAAACTGTTATCACAACTTTCCTACAAGGAAATAGTGCTGCTTGGTGATTTTAATTGGGACTGGTTAACTTCTGTGTCAGAGGATTTTAAAACCTGTGTAACTCTTTGAATTTTACCCAGATTATAGACAGTCCTACTCGCCCAAATATTAAGTCCCCAAATAAATCCTCCTTAATTGATCTAATTTTAACAAATGTTCCACATAAATACTCATCTGTGGGAGTATTTGCTAATGATGTGAGTGACCACTGTGTTGTAGCCACAATTAGGGACACTAAGGTCCAAAAGGTTAAACCACGTATCATCACAAAGAGAGACAAAAAACACTTTGTGGAGCAGGGTTTTTTACATGATCTGTTTGATTTTGATTGGGGTAAAATCAATCTGTGTGCTGATGTAGAAACTGTATGGTCTTATTTTTATCTTGGTTTTATGAAAATTATAGATAGACATGCACCTCTGCGTAAATTTCGAGTGAAGGGACGATACAATCCCTGGTTTTCTGCTAAGCTGTCCAGTCTACTTCATGAGAGAAATAATGCTTGGGCTAAGGCTAGGAAATCAGGCTCAGAGGTAAAATGGCTACGTTTTAGGCAGCTAAGAAATAGCTTCACATCTCAAATAAAAAGTGCTAAATCAAAGTACTATTTGTCGGTTACCACAGAAAACCTGAATAATCCTAGGACATTTTGGAAAGCCATAAAATCGATTTCCACTGCTGATATCCCAAATGAGCTACCTCCGTGCCTTACCACAGCATCTGGCACTATATCAGACAGGGCTACTATGCTAAATTGCTTTAATAAGCATTTTGTGTCTTGTGGCTCTATGTTTGATTCTGTCACTGACTGTACTTCTGCTTCTGTGAATGCTCCAATCCTTGACTCTGAACAATGTGGTCTGGAAAACCCTTTCAGTTTTACTCCTTTAACTATTGGTATTGTTCATGAAGCATTATCCAAGTTAGATCCTAGGAAACCGGCTGGCCCGGACAACTTAGAACCTTTATTTTTAAAGATAGCTGCATATTTTATTGCTCCACCTCTTACTTCTCTTTTTAACCTCTCCCTCAGCACAAATGCAATTCCAAAAGTATGGAAGTCTGCTTATGTCTTGCCTTTACTGAAAGGAGGGGAGGCAACTATTTTAAATAACTATAGGCCAATCTCTAAATTGTCAGTTCTGGCTAAGGTGCTCGAATGAATTGTGAGTGAACAAGTAAAGGAGGTTTTATCTATAAATGATATCCTGGTGTACCACAAGGTTCTGTTTTAGGTCCACTTTTATTCTCCATATATATTAACAGCGTAGGTGATAATGTGGATGAAGCTACTTTACATTTGTATGCGGATGATACTGTGATGTATTGTGCAGGTCCCTCCATTAAAGAGGCTGTTGTTAAATTACAGGCTGTTTTTAACACTATTCAGACTCATCTCTCTGAATTAAAGCTTCTTTTAAATGTGGATAAAACCAAGGTAATGCTCTTTTCAAAAGCAAAAAAGACACCAGAGCCTGTTTTAGATATTGTAACTACGCAAGGAACAAAACTTGAAGTTGTTGCCTGTTACAAATACCTTGGTATCTGGCTTGATGATTGTCTCACTTTTAAACTTCATGTCAATAACCTGCTAAAACTGAGGGTTAGGCTAGGTTTCTTCTACAGGAACAAGTCCTGTTTCTCGCTTGAGGCCAGGAAAAGGCTAGTCACTGTGACCTTTTTACCTGTGCTGGACTATGGGGATCTGATGTATATGAATGCACCTGCCAATTGCCTGGTCAAGTTAGATGCTGCGTATCACAGTGCACTAAGATTTGTGACAAACTGTAAAGCATTAACCCATCACTGTACCCTGTATGCAAGGGCTGGTTTGCTTTCACTAACTGTAAGGAGGCTCAGTCACTGGTACATTTTTATATACTGTTATGGAAATCTAGGACCCAACACTATGGAGAGTACAAGTCAAAGTGATCAAAACAAATAAATGGTGAATCAGACAGGGCTGTCTTTCTAGTTATTTATTTGAAGCTTCAAATACATAAGATACAATAAAAAATAGACACAGGTCTCACAGAGCATAGAATAGTCTGCGTGAGTGTGCGCCATACAATATGGTAGCAAAGCTTATATACAGAAGGAGTGGGAAGTTCAGAAATATGTCTTCACACGGTCACATTGTTATTAGACATCTGTCCTTGAGCGGTAGATAGCATAATGGTTCTCAGAGTAGGGAAGTTCTTGTGTGACTGTGTGTGAGTCTCAACCCAGTAGCCAAAGCAGCTCTGTGGCCTTGAAGCGCTTGGGAATAAACCCAAAGTAGAGTAGATAGAAGAAAACAGCACATCTCAGGAAATGAGAAGCATTTGGTTTAATCATATAAGGATATAATAAAAATGTCCACTACAATACAAAGCCATGTTAGGGAAACTTCCATCTTATATCTGCTCCCTGATCTCTTGGAGAATTGTAAGTGGCTACTGCCTGAGATCGAATGCTGTGGTTTTATTAAATGTGCCAACTGCTAGGACTGTCTTAGGGAAGACAGCTTTTAGATGCGCAGCTCCTCTGTCTTGGAATAGTCTGCAAATTAAATGGAAACTGAACAATCTGGTGCCACTAAATGTTTTTAAAGCTCGGTTGGATGCTAGTCAATCAGAAGCTATTGGTACCTGTTTATGTGGATAATTATGTAAATGATGCTGTATGATGTCCTTTTGTTGTTCTGTTTATGTTTTTATGTTTCATGTGGAACTACTTGAGCAGGTCTCCCTTGAAAAAGAGATCAATGATCTCAATGGGATTTATCTGTATAAATAAAGGTTTGAAATTAATTGAAATTAAAATATTCCCTGACTTTCTGAATTATCACTGCATTATACACCAGCACGCACTTTGTGCTAAAATGCTGAACATGAAAGAGGTAATGGATGTGTCACTTAAAGTGGCCTGTTCTATTCGGGAAAGACCTCTTCAAAGACGGCTGTTTCGTGCATATCTGGAGGATGCCGACTGTGTTCACACTGACCTCTTACTACACCCCGACGTAAGATGGCTGAGTAGGGGCAATTTTCTCGAGAGATTTCGAGTGCTTCTACCGGAGATAAAGGCATTTCTCCATGGCACCAAGCTCGCGGAGTACGCACGTCTAGATGACGAGGAGTGGCTGTTAGATTTGGCGTTTTTAACAGACATTACACACATGTTAAATGAACTGAACTTGGAGCTACAAGGGAAAGATAGAACTGTGGTTGACATGTCAGCTCAGTTAATGCCTTCAAACGAAGACTGCATCTGCTGTGTTCAAAGCTGCAGTGCAAAGATTTGGCCAACTTCCAAAACATCGCCTCTGAGCTGGAGAAGCAAGGGAAGGACAGCGCGCTCCTTGACAGTGCGCGCTACACAGAGCAAGTCAATAACATTACATCTGACTTCGAGAAACGCTTCCGAGACTTCGCTTTGCTCAAGCCAATCGCCACATTCATGTGCTATCCATTTAGTGAAGACCATGATATTGATTCGCTGGCCCAAAACATCGGAGCAGTGTTTCATCTGAACCCGTCTGCGCTGGAGGATGAGATGTTGTCGCTGCAGGCCGACATCCAGTTGAAGGCGCGTGCCCATGCCGGACAGTTTTGGAACTTATTAAGTATCCAAACGTCAGAAAATGTGCCACCTCACTGACCTCACTCTTCGGCTCGACTTATTTATGCGAGTCAGCCTTCTCCCAAATGAAGATAGTGAAGTTGAAATACCATTCCCAATTAACTGATGAACATTTGGAGGCCTGCCTGAGATTAGCCATCAGCAGTTACTGTCCTGATTATGCAACATTGACGGACTCCATTCAGTGCAAGTCATCAGAATATGGTAGGGACCCACCTAAATATATTGAATTGTGTTTTGCAGCATTATATCAGGATCATGGAGAGAGGTTTCTTACCCTGCTTGTTTTTATGTGTTTCTTAACAGGGAAATGAAGGGACAGTCAGCGAGCGAGAGAGAGCGAGAGAGAGCGAGAGAGAGCGAGCGAGAGAGAGCGAGCGAGAGCGAGCGAGAGCGAGAGAGAGAGAGAGAGATAACATGCCTATATAGGACCTATGTATATATCATTATAACTTTGAGAGACTGTTCATAGGACCCATTTGAGTCTGGTGTCTAAGTTGAGTGTTCTACTCGTTTATTGTATTCCTTGTACTTATATTTGTGTTTTATGTTTAAGATTTCAGGACATGGAGAGTGGTTTCTTAGCCTGCTTGTTATGTGTTTCTTAACAGAGAGAGAGAGAGAAATAGAGAGAGGTTAACATGCCATTTTAGTTGTATGTATTCATGTATTTGTTTCTGTTCAAGAACCCAAATAGAGTTGTTGTAGTTATCCCATGTATACATAAAACGTGTTATTCAGCCCCTTGCAATTTGGGATTTTATTTTTGGTTGGTAGACCTCGGTGAGCTGGTCATTTCAAAAGTAGCCCACCGGCCCAAAAAGTGTGGGCACCCCTGGTCTAGGGAATCCAAAGGGAAGAAACACGACCAGAGTATAATTGGTATGAGTTATAAGTGGTTTTATTATAACTCTTCGTGGTAAAACAAAATAACAAGGCAGGCCTGGCACAAACAAAGGGGCCAGATGCTCATTAAGAACCAAAATAAAGAGACTCCAAAAGAGAGTTTAAGAGATTATCCAGGGTACTATTTAAAGGGGAAAACAAAACCCCACGTTAACCGTGGTACAACTGAACTGAGGAAGGCTGCACACCCACAGCTGTAGCTGATCAACAGGTGCTAGTTACCTGGGTCTAAGTTGTTTCACACTATCACAAATTCTAAATGCTGTTCAACAGGAGCTAAGCAACCTGGGTCTAAGCTTACACAATATCACACAAAATACACTACTTAGCACTCTGCTAAGCAGTCTAACTAAGCACAGAATTACAGAGTTTACGGACACAACAAATAATGCAGTAGGAGACTAGAGGCGTCTGTCTATCCACACAGAGCCTCCAGAATGATGTCCTTGCCCGGCCTTTATACTCCTCCCCCGGATGACGTGGCAGAAGCGGGCGGGGATTGGAAGACGTCAGTCCAATCACCGCGGATGTTGCGAGGGCGGGACGGCCAATGACAGCTGACGAACTGCACAGCTCATTCACATATACACACAAAACAGAGTTAAGGGCACAAGGTAACAGCGGCTGTAACATCCGGTCTTACACTCTTATTGGACTGACATCTTTAGATCAGAAATTACTGGAAAACCGGTCGCTCCTAATGCTATGACCGCACTGTTTGGTGTAACCCCACCCACATGGCCACTCTCTTCTCTGGAGACAGCCTTCATAGCCTTTGTTACCTTACTAGCCAGACGCCTGATATTGCTCATGTGGAAGTCTCCAACATCCCCTTCACACACCTCGTGGTTAAAAGAAGTCCTAAATTCAGCCAAACTCGAGAAAATAAGGTGCATACTGAGGGGCTCCTTCGGGAAATTCCACAAGATGTGGAACCCCTTCTACAAGTATATACGGGAGCTGGACATGCCGGATGTCTCTGTACAATAGGGTGGTGGTTAAACTGTGATTAGCGGGCGGCTGACTGACCAACAAGTGCTGTGTTTTTATTTTATTTGATATATTTGGTCTTTTTGTTTCAATTATACACATTATTTGATCTCTAAATTGCATTATGTTATTAATAATGGACTTAGACTCAGAGCCTTTAGATTCTGACTTTGTTTTTTTGTTTTTGTCCTGTCGCAGTCCATTTTTTGTTTTGTTTTATTCATTTATTTTTTGTTTTGTCTTTGTTTTTTATCCTGTCGGACTCAAATCACAATGTTGTCAGCCTACCTTGTTTGCCAACTGCTATTGCGTTGTCTGGCTGTTTGTTGATAAAAAACTAAAATAAAAAGTAAAACAAAACAAAAAAGCCACAGGGTAGGATCGGGCATGGTGCCTGATAAGAAGCTGGTTTGTGCCGACTTGGATGTGGGTTCTGTTTTTGAGCCGTTCATAACGGAAGCCGCTGTGTCAGTAGTTGGTAGTGACAAGTATGTTCCGATTAAGGTGTTGCGTGACACAGCAGCTAGATACTCATTTATTGTTGAGTCAGTATTGCCTTTTTCGACAGAGACTGGGGATTTTGTGCTGATGAGGCCAGGAGATGGGCTTGATTCCTATGCAACGTCATATCATATTGCTGGTACGGGGAGTTGTGTCTGTCGGCGTCTGTTCCTCGTTGAGAGCGGTTTGCAAGTTCCAAGTGTGTTTCCAATGTATACTGTTACGCGTGCGCAGAGCCGTAGGATGTCTACTGACCTACCTGTTTTGGAGTGTAGAAAAAGTGGTCCAACACGGTCCTTGGACTTTGAGATGAAGAGGAGGCCGAAGGAGGTCGGCGCGCCCAAGAGGCCGATGAGCGCCTACATGCTGTGGCTCAACGCAAGCAGGCAACCCAAGGAGGAGTGGGACATTTTTATTTTATTTTATTTATCCTTTATTTATCCAGGAATGTCCCATTGAGATACAAGATCTCTTCTTCCAGGGAGTCCTGACCAACACGGCACACAACAAGTTTCAACATAAAACAAAGGCATTAAACAAAAAAAACATACAATTCAAATATAAATACAGAAGGCCATTTGTGCAGTGGCAAGAAGCATAATCACATCAGCAATAGCATCAGGTAAAACAGTTACATAAAGGCAGTGGAGGCGAAGAAGCAGTACAAAATCGCAAGGCAAGAGTTCAAAGACAGCGGCGGAGCGTCCTCCAGCCCTAAGAAGGAAAGTAAAAAATCTGGAGTTATGTTACGTCTTATGTCCCGTCTTATGCCCCGTCTTATGCTGTGATGCCCCTGTGGGTTCATCAGTAGAGAGGGTGTGGCTGTTCTGTCGGTGCTGCATTGGCTCCAGTGATTGCATTGATTGCAGTAACTCAGGACACCTGGGTCTGGTGTCCTGCCGCTATTTAGAGCAACCTGATCTCACCAGAATGTGTGACTCCACCACGACTCCTTAACACCGCATTGCGTGGTGGTGTCACGAACTTTGTTACATTTACGTGTCTGCACCACGCAAACAACCCCTATGTAAAGTGAATGAGGCTCCTTTGTCGTGGTGCACACACGCATTTCTACAACGTCCCGCAGTGAGCTTTTATTCTATACAACGTTTTTAAAATCTACTTTATAGCTTGTAGTAACTCACGGGAGGCTTCTTTTATTTTATTTGTATTCATAATAATTTTTATTTTTCGACAGAATGTATTATGGTGCATTAGTTACGAATTTTTGTTCTCAAAAATCAGTGCATTGTGTGTAATACAACTGTGATTTGTATTAAATTAGTTTGTTTTTAAGGAAGGCCAGAGCTTCAGCTGTGTCAAATAGATTGTTCCCTTTAGTTAACGTTTTTTAAAAGAACATTATATTCCGATTTTATCCTGTCCCCTTTATTGTATTACGGAGAGCAATGTGAGCATCCATTCCCATTGGATAACGCAGGATTTTACACCCGGAAGTAAGTATACTCTTTACTGTCGATTGATTTTACAGTGATATCTGCACGACTCATCAACTCAAAAACACCAGATTATCCTTGTTGATTACACAACATTGATTGGTTTAAATTGTGTACAATGCTTTTGTAATTTCCCCCTTCGATTCGGAGAAACAAACATTTGTTCAGTTTAGGATGGCCGAAGAAAAATAGTAAAAAGTGAAATAGTGCAATAAGAGTCTATACAAGTGATTGGAATATGATATATTATACAAATCATTTCTAAGTAGCAGCCAGATGAATGTTATGGATGTTATTTCAAAGTTCAGGTGTTTAATAGTCTTATGGCCTGTGGGATGAAACTGTCCCTGAGTCTGGTGGTTTTGGTCCGGATGTAAGATAAGATAAGATAAGATAAGATGGTACTTTATTGATCCCAATTTGGGACATTGTTTTTGTTGCAGCAGCATAAAAGAGAAGGAGCTCCGTTGACTGTCCAGCTGCAGGTGGAGAGGATGGGTGGGTTATCCATCATGGACAACAGCCTGTTCAGTGTCCTCCTCTCCACAACAGCTTCAAAGGGGTCCAGCTTGATGCCGATGACAGACCCAGCTTTCCGGATCACTTTATTGATCCTGCTGGTGTCACCGGCTCTGATGCTGCCCCCCCAGCAGACCGCAGCAAAGAAGAGTGCACTGGCCACAACAGACTAGAAGATCTCCAGCATCTTGCTGCACACGTGGAAGTATCTCAGCTTCCTCAGAAAATAGAGTCTGCTCATCCCCTTCTTGTACACAGCGTCAGTGTTGATCCTCCAGTTCAGCCCATAAGTGCACTCCCAGGTACTGTAGTCCTCCACAGCAGCCACATCCTCTCCTAGAATGCGGCTGTTGTGCCAGATGGCAGCAGACAGAACAGTTTGTGGCTGGGGTGATGGGGGTCTTTTATAATCCTGAGGGCTTTCTTTCAGGTTAACCAGGTATTTGTACTCCACTACATTTATTTTAGTTACTTTACAAATTCTGATTAATGATGCGAAATATAAACAACCCTTAAAGCAGACTTTAGTTACACCTGAGTAAAATACAGGGAAGGTGATTGTCAAGTGCCAACAATCAGGAGAGATATTTGATTGGAGGACTGGCTTATCTAAAGCCAGTTGAGTAGCACTTGAAATGTGTTGGCTCTATGAAGCCTGATGTACTTTATGATTCTGTTTTTCCTTCAAGCTTGTATTTTGTTGGTCGAATGCACTTATTGTAAGTCGCTTTGGATAAAAGCGTCAGCTAAATGCAATGTAATGTAATGTAATGATTGTTGGTGCTTGAGAAGACTAAATATTTATCTGCAGATCCCTATAAAGTATATACATTACTCGTTATTCTCTACAAATAGTTAATTAAAAACTGTATATAATTGCTATTTTGGACATCCCTTTTCAAGATTTCAATATTACTCTAAACGTGTAATAACGTGCTTTAACCAGTAGGTGGTTTGGGTTAAAAAATCTGTCAAGTTTACAGTGTTAACAAAATAAAATATACTGCTGTTTCTGGTTTAGTTTACGACGGATATATTTAGTTATTGTTTTGATATTTGTAACACAAAAGCGATGGAAAAACTCCACAGCAACACAGAAAAGATGGTCTTAACATGAGTAGTTAATAAAAAACAATAATATCAAAACAAATTATTACTACTAACTTTATTGTGAAATTAAAACAGAACGGTAAAAGAATAGTTTCCGGTCTATTCTGAGCCAGATCTCTGTAGATAAATGCAAATACAGAACTACGACAGATGTGTAATATTTAATGCAGCCAAACCATTTATTACAATGCATTCATGTGATGACTTTCAAAGAGTAAAGCAAGCACTGCTGAATAAAGTATGATTTATCTTTTACGAAACGTTTTTTTTCATATGGAATGCAGTCAACCAATCACAGAGCTTGAGGCAACGCAGACAATAGCTGAGGATTCTGGGTAGTGTAGTGTCTTCGGCCATCCTAAACTGAACAAATATTTGTTTCTCCGAATCGAAGGGGAAAATTACAAAAGCATTGTACACAATTTAAACCAACCAATGTTGTGTAATCAACAAGGATAATCTGGTGTTTTTGAGTTGATGAGTAGTGCAGATATCACTGTAAAATCAATCGACAGTAAAGAGTATACTTACTTCCGGGTGTAAAATCCTGCGTTATCCAATGGGAATGGACGCTCACATTGCTCTCCGTAATACAATAAAGGGGACATTATCAAATCGGAATATAATGTTCTTTTAAAAAACGTTAACTAAAGGGAACAATCTATTTGACACAGCTGAAGCTCTGGCCTTCCTTAAAAACTAACTAATTTAATAAAAATCACAGTTGTATTACACACAATGCACTGTTTTTTGAGACCAAAAATTCGTAACTAATGCACCATAATACATTCTGACGAAAAATAAAAATTATTATGAATACAAATAAAATAAAAGAAGCCTCCCGTGAGTTACTACAAGCTATAAAGTAGATTTTGAAAATGTTTTATAGAATAAAAGCTCACTGTGGGACGTTGTAGAAATGCGTGTGTGCACCACGACAAAAGAGCCTCATTCACTTTACATTGGGGTTGTTTGCGTGGTGCCGACACGTAATTGTAACAAAGTTCGTGACTCCACCACGCAATGCGGTGTTAAGGAGTCGTGGTGGAGTCACGCATTCTGGTGAGATCAGGTTGATTTAGAGCCTCTGTGTTCTCTCTGTTTTCTCCTGCAGGCACCCGGCTCTGATGAGTATACATTGTTCTGAATGAGAAATAAACCTCTTACATTTCAAACTATTGTTGAAAAACGGTAGCTGCTATCGGTAAAATGTCTACGCTGTGAGCATGTCAGGACCCTGATGAGCGTCTCAGTCTGCTTTTTGTTTACTTTCGGGTCAATAATGTGGCTCCTTTGGCAGATTAACTAAAGGTGTTCAGCTAGTGCACTGAGGAACGATGAGGCTAAATTTACAATGGGCCTTAATGGAGACATGTAAGAAGTTGTTCTCACTTCCTTGCACTCAAGACAAGAGGAATATTTTTAAGATTATTTTTTAAAAATAAATATATTTTTAACAAAGCTTTTCCTACATTTTTCATTCAAAATTATTACATTACATTACATTGCATTTAGCTGACGCTTTTATCCAAAGCGACTTACAATAAGTACATTCGACCAGGAAGACACAACCTTGAAGAAAACAGAATCATATAAGTACATCAGGTTTCATAGAGCCAAGTATTTCAAGTGCTACTCAACTGGCTATAGATAAGCCAGTCCTTTATTAGTATATAAGTGCTCTGTTAGCAGTTCTTTGTTAGTAATTCTATCGCTCGACGTGGAGTCGAAAGAGTTGAGTTTTCAGTCTGTGCCGGAAGGTGTGTAAGCTTTCTGCTGTCCTGATGTCAATGGGGAGCTCATTCCACCATTTTGGAGCCAGGATAGCAAATTATGTCCCAGGAGTGTAGGTTTTGGGACTTGTGTGGGCGAATTTCAAGCTCTCTTCCACTCTGTTTTGAGATCAAAGCACTCTAAACTTAACTAGTGTTAATAAATACTTATTTCAGTTTTTATTGTTTTTCTCACAGAAAAAGTATGAAAATTATAAACACTATTGTGTTTTTGAACTTTGATTAAGAGTAACAAACCAACATAGAAACTCAATACATTATGTACATTTAAACATTTATGTTTTTGACAAATTAAGAAAATTGTACATTGCTATAAAACAAACTTAGCCCCTGTAGTTACCCCTGATGTCATAGTAAGATATGTTAAGGTTTAGTATTTTTAAATCATAATTTGAAATGTTAAATGCAGGAAGGGGCACAAACATGATGAAGTAATGACAAAATAATGCTTAGTTAATCATGATTACAACACTTGAAATTGCTGTGACTGGTCAGTTTTTTTGGCCTGTCACTTTAACTGCAGTTCAAACCGGAGAGACGTGATGTAAGAATTACATATTTATTGTTTACACGTCATATGAATGAAATGATTGCCATGATAATACAACAGGAGAATGTAATGGTGTTTGGCGATTAGGCCCCGGTTTGCAGGATAATCATTCAGGAGGGAAAGCACCGCTCCGATGAAATCCCCGGGGTCTAGACACTGGTGGTGGTGCTGAGTAGGTGAGACCGGTCTGAAGAAGGAAGGTTTAGCTTTGTCCTGGAGGAGACTGGAGGCGAGAGGGGTGGACGCGGGTTGCGGTCATCTACAAATGACAACTGACAGGGAGGAAGAGCAGGCATTTAAGGAATTTAGCATGTGCAGCTGTTGGCTGCTGAGGGGTGACTCCCTCATATTTAATGAGGGGGGAAGGGAGCCATAGAGTGACGTGTAAGTGACTCGTGTTAGGATGAGGCATGATTAGGGAATGACGGGGGCCAGGACCCTGCGAACCACTCGCCCTGAAAGAAACCCCCAAAACCCACGGATGGGGCGGCATCCGTGAAAAACCTGATTGAGTCGGAGGAACACGCAAGGTCATCATAGAAAAAAGTAACTCCGTTCCAGTGGGCGAGCAGAAGAGACCAGAAACGTAAGTCTGAGTGGCAGCCTTCGTCTAGGAGAACGCGGTCATGAAGATTGTCGACCGCTGATGCTGTGTCCAGGAGGCGGGAGATGAACGAGCGCCCCTGGGGGGTGTCCTAGAAGGGAGAGCAACTGTTGTTTTGTGATGATGTGTTGCTCGCAGTATGATTTGGTGATGTCCCGGATGCTCTGCAGTTTGTCTGAGGGGAGAGATGCCTTCATCTCTATAGAGTCGAGGGTGATGCCTAAGAACTCTAAGCTTGTGTTGGGACCTAACGTTTTCTCCTTGGAGAGGGGGTGTTGAAAGCAGTGTTTTAGTTTGCCTAGTAAGGTCCCTGAGCTGTCCTGTGGCGGATCTATGAGGAGGAAGTCGTCCAGTAGGTGAAGGACGGAGGGCATTCTAACTATGTTCAGCAGGATCCAGCAGAGCGCTTCCGAGAAGGAGTTAAAAATGCAGGGGCTGCTTCTGCACCCGAAGGTTAGGCGAACGGCGAAATATAATTTGGACTCCCACTTAATGCCGAACAGATTCCACTGGGACCGGTGAATAGGAATGATTTTGAAGGCGTCAGTAATGTCCGCTTTGGAGAGCCACGCTCCGTGCCCTGTGAATTTAATCAATTTGATTGCATTGTCCACTGAGGCATAGTGAAGGGAAAACTGCTCTGAAGGGATGATACTATTGACGCTGCAAAATGGGCCGGAACGGGGAGCGGACAGATCGAAAATCAGCCTTTTCTTTCCGGAGTACTTGCGTGTGGCTATTCCGATGGGATTTGAACGGAACACTGGGAAGGGGGAGGCACTAAAGGGACCGATTATATATCCTTTTTGGAGTTCTTTGTCGATGAGCTGGGAGACTATGTTAGGTTCTTTAGCGGCTGACTGAAGATTTTTTGCTACGAAAGTAACTGTGGGAGATGAGAGGACCCCTACCCTGAAGCCTTGGGAGAGCCCTGATAGGAGATAGTCCACGAACACGGAATCTGGGTGGGTGGATAGCGCAGCTGCTAGCTGAGGGATGTTAATGGGAGTGGAGGGGTGATGTTTCAGAATGTTTTTCCACCACGAGGTTTCTGACGCAGAGCTACTAGGTTTTGGTTGCGCCTGGGGCATACGGACTTCGATTGTGCCTCCCTGCAGAAACTACAGATATGGAGAAATGAACAATAGGGGTGAGTACAAACATTTTCGTTGAATCTAGAACAGAGTTTATCTTCATATCTCGTGGGCACCTGACGGTTTGGTCTATCGGTTCCAGAATACTGCATGTGAGAGGCTCTGGGCGCGGAGAAAGGCACTAATGGGCAGAGGGCAGCGATGTGGCCCTGCGCTCCGCAGCTGTTGCAGGAAATAGCGGATTGCCCGCCGGTAGCCATCACGAGCAGCTCAATGTCCATCACTGACCAGTCGAGGCGGATATTGCTATGTGCTAGGTGAAGCACTGCTTTACTAGAAAAGCTTTTGTGATACTGGTAGAAGATGGATTTCCCGTATCTAAGGTTGATATCTCCGATAATGGCCATGTATGCATCTAATTCTACTCTTCTCTCAGGGTAGACGGAGCAGATTACGTCACGGAAGATGCCGAAAGCTACCATAAATTGCCCTACGCTGATGTCTCTGATGAGCCTGGGGTCTGCGGTCTTAAAGACGGCGGTGATATTTCCTCCTGTGGCGATGGCTTTATCGCACTCCGGAGAGGGCAGAATAAGGCTAAGCAGGTTAACATCCTTCCCTTCAAGAATGTTTGACCTAAGCCGTGTGGAGATGTTAGCGGCTTGGGAAGTAAAAGGCCTACCTGCAGGGGGGGCTGGGAGGGCCGAAGCCAGAGAATAAGGATGAGCTGCCGCTGGGATGCGTGGAACGCCCTGACCTGAAAACCCCAGCGGGACTGGGGCAACGAGCGCTGCTCTGAGTGCGACAGATGTTGACGCTCCTGTGCCGGAGTCTTCAATGGCCTGAAGGTGAGCATCAATGGCTCTTATGGAGCTATTCAGGGATTGCAGGGCGCTGGCCACGCTATTCTCCCGCTCCCGGCCTGGTGAGCCTGGGAAGGGGTGGACTTGGGAGGCGGACGGGGTCCTGGAGGGCTCGATTTCCTGGTCCTTTTTCCTCCACGGCCTCGGCCGCGTCCTCGCCTTGGTCTCTCTGGGGAGCTGCTTGGGGCTGCTTCCCCGGGCTGGGGAGCTGCGCTGGAGACCTGATCCGAGAGCTCTCGGAGCTGCGAGAGAGTGAGGCCTGGAGCTGTGGGGATGCCCTGCTGCTGGAGTCGGGCGATGAGGAAGTCTACCTCCGATGATAGGCCGCTGTGGGGAGTCGAACCGGGATCAAAGATATCCATGCCAGGTTCGTCTGAATTGTCCGAGTTGGACATCTTGCGCTAGTTTTCTGCTTGTTTGTTTTTTCTCACGAGGAGGAGTAGTATTACTGCTACTGTTTGCGGTCATCTGCAAATGACAACTGACAGGGAGGAAGAGCAGGCATTTAAGGAATTTAGCATGTGCAGCTATTGGCTGCTGAGGGGTGACTCCCTCATATTTAATGAGGGGGGAAGGGAGCCATAGAGTGACGTGTAAGTGACTCGTGTTAGATCTTCCTTATTGAACTTGCGCTAAGCTTCATATCTATATGAAGAAGACATGAACATCATTAATAACTCAGAAATCATGATTGAGATACCGCTTAGTTGATGCATTAATTAAGGTATTGTTCCTACATTAAGTCATGCATGAGATACAATTTATCCTTGTACATTACTGATAGTTCATGAAGTACTACATGAATGAATTCATGCTTTTTCATGCATTAAGCCCCTGTTACACTGTCCCGAAATTGACACCCGATGGACACACGATAAAGGAAATGTTCAAATTCGGCTGTGATCGTAGCAACATCGGGCCATTCGTGAGGGCATCTAAGCCATCGTATGACCGCCGGTGGAGTTTCTCAGGCTCCGGTAGCAACTTCGTGAGCCGCAACTTCGTAAGGCACTCGTGAGGGCATCTTGTCAAGTCGTGTCATCTTCGTGTTATCATCGGTGCATTCGCCCTCACTCTGATCGGGGCGAATGCCCGATGGCACCGATGATAACAAGATGCCCTCACGATGGCCTTACGAAGGGAAAAATGGACACACGAATTCAACACGAAAATGAACCTTCGCAAGGTCCTTCGGCAATTTTTTGGCATGTCAAAGATTTTGCCACCGCTCACGAAGTTGCTGCTGGAGCCTGAGGAACTCCACCAGCGATCATACGAAGGCTTAAGATGCCCTAACGAATGGCCCGATGTTGCTACGATCACAGCCGAATGTGAACATTTCCTTTATCGTGTGTCCATCTGGTTGTTTTATTGCACAACAAAATCATGTAAACATATGTAATTATTTTTTTTATTATTATGTAAATAACCCAATTTGTGTTCTGTGAAACTGAAAAGGATATAATATATTATTTTGAAGGCGAGTTGACAGGAAGTTGTTGTTGTTGCTATGGAAACAACAACATGACGGAGAAAACGTAATATCTTCTACATATAAAGACATATAAAGAACAAAGTCTGAAAATATCAGTACAGTATCATAGTACTTTAACATAATTGTTTGTGTTACTTTCGTTGCAGTTGTATGTCTTAAATGTAATGTAAATGTTGCCTTCGTGTGTGGTTCGGGGCCATCTTCGTGTGAAATTCACAATTCCATATTCGTGTGTCCATCGGGTGTCAACTTCGGGACAGTGTGACAGGGGCTTTAAGTCATGCATTGATTCATGATTATTCATGTCCCCTTACCGTAAAGTGTTACCAAGTAATGACATCACTATTGATGTCACCTCTTTTCATGACATCACTTGGTGTTCTAAAATTGAATTTCTGCACAATGCTCACATGCAGAAGATGTGGCCATGGCAACGACAAAGATGCATTCTAGGTAACTTTGTCAAGGCATTCCATTTTTTTTAAAACAACCACAATATGGCTGACTCCTGCACTCTATTCTACTCAATATTAAGGGAGTTTTTTTGTAGAATATGATGTAGTGAAATCTCTGCAAAATGATGTTTGCTCGTGATCTGTTCAAAAATAAATACCAAAAATACTACATGATAACCTGATTATTATTACTAAAAAATTGTCTATGCATTACCTTCTTCTGGGACAAAAGATTATCATTATCTCAAAAAGTAACTCTACTCTGAAATGCATTTAATTCATACCATTATTTTCCCCTTTGTCATATGTTTTGTTTCTCGTATCAATATATTTTAACTTATGCTTGGACTGATAAAATAAATGTTTTGGGACCATTTAAACATTCAAGATCCAACATAACGTGGGATTGTTCATGACAATCCTAAATCCCAGCCTCTTCCAACAACTAACAACATTAAAAGGAATACATATAGTCCAAAAAGAAACAGAATGGTGCAAGTAAAATACAAAAGTAGATAAACTATATTCATGTAAAAAGTAACTACAGAAAAATACGGTGCATTCTACTAATATATACAAAAATAGGTAGACTTTACTACAAGCAGGATCTGGTCAAAGAGCTGCAGAGGAACGGAGTGAGCTTCGATGTGAGGAAACTCAACGTGGGGGATTTCCTGTGGGTCGATCGAGAAAAGGTTGCATCTATTCCAGGTAACACAAGGTAAAAACCTACTTTTACATAAACAAGAAGAAACAGGAATGGAGGAACAGAATCCTTCAATAACTTTTATAAGGAGCAAATAAAGAGCATCTGGTTTTCAAAGTCTTAATTGAAAGTGTAGCTATTTGGGGAATGGATATCAACTTTTACATAAATAATAATATTTTTTTTTTTAAAACATGTATTTATTGATTTTTTACATTTATCACATTACACAAACACAACCGAACATCCCACAACATTAGACATATGGCAGATTACAAAACAATGCAACCCAATTAATTAAAATAAAAAGTGTGCAGCTACTAGAAATCAGTTTAAAATACAGACCAAGAATATAACACATTTGCAAATTAACAAATTCAACAAAAATACAATAAAAGCACATCCACAAACAGAGCAGAGTACAGCTTATAATTATCCAAATAGATTAACCATATTCCTCACAGTAGTTTAGTCTTTTCACTTTAACCTTCCATAGCTTCTGCAATGTCCCCATTTTTTATAAATTCCAACTCGTAATTATTAGTTTTCCTCTGTTTTCAGGTCAGTTGCAATCCCCCGTTGGCCGTGAGCTCGTCCTGGATTACATCATCGAGAGGAAGAGGATGGACGACCTGTGTGGCAGCATCATCGATGGACGCTTCAGGGAACAGAAGGTGAAGAAATTCATCTTTCTGAACTATAGTTTCTGACATGTATTGCATCAAATTATTCGACATCTAGTCGCTTTAACAGAGCCCTGCATGCTGACTTGAAATGGCTTGTTTTGTCTGACAAATGGTCAATAAACCCAAATATTTTTTCCGTTTATTATGACATGAAATGGAGAAATGCAAAGAGATTATCATATTTAAGATTAGATAAACCTTTATTAATCCCCTTAGAGTTATTCTAATGGTAAAGCAGCAGTATAAGAGTGAAACCTGGAAAATATCAAAATTACAAAAAATAATTACATGAAAATGTTAACATACAAACAGATATTAATAGTTATGGATAATTAAAATATATATAAATGTCTGTCTGCAAGTGCTGTCCAAAAGTAGGTACATAGGGTACATCTTGTTAAGTTTGATTTGCACTTGATGATTCATTTGAACAATTAATCACTAATAAAAATAGTTAAACCTTCTGTATTGAAGTCCACCTATGCTTTTACTCTCAGTATCCTCAAAAAAACACTTTGTTTTTATTTGGAAACATTCATTTTTATTCTACCATGCTGTAAATCAACCTATTTTAGGTGTGTTTGGTTATGTGTTACTGTGCACAATCAAAACATGGACCTTCTTCTCTTCCTCCTCTTACTTTTCTCCTGCATCAGTTCCGTCTGAAGCGCTGTGGTCTGCGTAAACCCTGCTGCCTGGTGGAGGAGTGCGGGAATCAGAATCAGAAACAGGTTTATTACCAGGTAGGTTTACAAGTATGAGGAATTTGACTTGGTGTCATGGCGCATAAAAACAAGAATTGCCTCTCACCTGAGTTCACCTGAAACTACGCTGCAGCAGGCGATAGTCAACACACAGGTGAGAAAACACACACTCATACACCTGGAGGCAGCTTAATGTCAAACACTGACCACACCCCCGCCCCCTTTTTCTGTTTTTGTTTGTCTGTTTACATATTTTCTTTGTTTTTTGTGCTACTCTCTGTCAAAGCGTCTTTAGAAAAGGGCTATATAATTGTCATGTATTATTATTATTAGTAATGTGCACTGCATTAATCACAATATGAGTATTAATGTTGTCTTTTTTGTGCGTGTGTGTGTGTGTGTGTGTGTGTGTGTGTGTGTGTGTGTGTGTGTGTGTGTGTGTGTGTGTGTGTGTGTGTGTGTGTGTGTGTGTGTGTGTGTGTGTGTGTGTGTGTGTGTGTGTGGTGTGTGTGTGTGTGTGTGTGTGTGTGTGTGTGTGTGTTTTTGGAAATCTATAAATCCTTGTTTCCCTCTTTTCTCTTTCAGTGTCAGACAGTGAAAGAAGTGTTCGCCCGTCAGCTGATGCAGGTGAGCGGATTGTCAGGAGACAAAGCAGCTGCTACACTGGAGCTCTCAGCACTCCACTAAGGCAACACACATATTATACAGTTTGTACACACATCTCACCTTTTCACCAAATATTCCCACCTTTTTTTTCCTGGTAATGTTCTCAGGATTTCCTGCAGCAGCAACAAAGGTGTATTTAGATAGCATAAAGAATGAGGCAGTTAGCACTAGCAGAGATAGTTTTAGTGGATGCAAAAAGATGACATTTCAAAGGATTCAAAAGCTTTATTTTTCATATCCACGAGCCCACAGTTTAGTTTTGGTAATGAAAGTCTCATATCTCATGCTCCTCCTCCGGCAATGCAACATACAATATACCCAACATGAAATAATTAAAATAATGCAATAGACACAATGGGGAAGGTAGGTTGAAGGTATAAGAAACATATGTTAATATAATATAGAATAAGATACAAAAACCTCATTGACATTTCTGACTGAATTCTGTCAGAAAGGTGAGTTTTTCGTGATTTTTATTTAAGAAAATGTGTTTGGTAATTAAATACAAGGTTGAAAAGTAAAGGTATACTACATTTGTATACAAACTCACTTATATTCCTGAGTACAAGTCTACTGTAAGAGATTGTTGATATTTATTTCAAATCTTTCTTCCTCTCTTCATCTCAGTCTTCTGACAACCTATGAACGATGTGCAGGTGAAGCCGAGAAAGAGAAGCTCCTCTCCATCAGATATGGGAAGCTCAAAAGGTTTGTAGTCTAACTGGATTCATATTTTTCCCAGCATGTAATGATCCATGTAGTATTTGCTGTTGAACAGCATTCGCAATAATAAGTATGTCGAATACTATACTGTGAGTTGTTTCGCCAGTCACACACAATTATTTTTCTATCACAGTTTCTCCAAAAAACTTCAACCAAAAAGCTAAACCCTGCTCGTAGCTGCCAGTAGCTTCTCACAGGATTCTAATGTAAACACACTACTTCAAGCCTAACAAGATGATATTGCGAGAACAATGTTACTGCATCAAAGTTCCAGGCCGGAAGGCCAACCTTTGAGCTCAACATCGTGTTGAAGATCCACAAAGCCAAGGGAGCTGCATATTCAGCTGATTTCTTTTCATCACTATAATTGCATGGTTAAAATGTCACTAAATCAAAGAGCTACATTTTAAGCCACCATTGCTTAATCTGCCAAAACATTTGAATCAAAGAAAAGTTTGGGGTGACTGAGCCCGACACTTGAAATTATTCAGCTATGAGGCAACTGTTGGTATTGGATTTAGTTTGCCTGGAATATTGTGCACGGTGGCTTTCTAATGAGCTCAGCAGAGTGTTGGAGCTACTGTAACAACTAGTCACCGCAGCTATTGCTCATGCTCGCTGCTACAACACTCAGCGTGTTTAGCCAATTAGAGAAAGTGTTTTCTGCGAAGGAACAAAAAAACATTCTGCTTTTTTTGTCTCCTACTGCCTTTCTGGGAAAAACAGACACAAAACACACTGGCACATACTTACACTTGTACCTGCCCTATTATGGTGCAATTAGGATAGTAAAACAATTCACGCCAATCAAAAATGCTACAAACTATGTGTGCCATGTGATGCCATTTGTTGATAAAATTCCGACGGATGGGAATTTGTCTGTGCCGACATAATTATATCTGCACCTCTCGCTTGACATTTCGACCAACTAGAGAGTGGAAGGTGTATCTGCTTTGTTATATAATGACTTTTAACATAAATAAACAAAAACTTCATTCTAATAACTAATACACACACACACACACACACACACACACACACACACACACACACACATATGCGCCATTATTTTCCTGTGGGCATTACAAACTTCCTCAGTGGTGCAACCCTTTACACACAATGCTGTCAGTCGAAGTAAACCAATTATAATAAATACTATTACTTACAATTACTTTATTAATGGTGCAACATATAGGGGTGGAAGTTTCCTTGGAGAAATTAAAAGTCATAGAAATATTCAATTTCTCAGAAAAAGTTACCTCTTTCAAGCTATGAAGCTCTTTTCTATAGTTTGCTTGGTTTTTCCATTCCCTTTCAGCCGCTGTGGAAATGAATACAGGTCCTACTGGGAGGAATAAGGGAGGAAGTCACTCAGGGATAATCCTGTACTGGCGTGAAAGAAGACATTCACTCACTCTCAGTTTGGGCACACACAAATCATCAGAGCTCAGTACACTCCCAGACATCTTATAGGGGAGCAAATATCCGCCTTTTCATTTCCTGTCCCTTCTAGGATCTTAACCCTCCATGAATAGTTCATGGCAACACTCAAGGTAATAGAACACCTGTGTGTACATGTTGTTTTTGTACGTTGTGTTCACTATCTCAAAAGAAATTGTCGGTCCTCCCATGAAGAGGCTGTCATGTCGTTTCTTTTGAAGAGGGTAAACTGGCAACATGTGGTTCTCACACACACGCGCACAGTCTGACAGTGATTGAAGAGTCGTCTCCCACTGAGGCAGGATAGACTACATGCAACAGGACCATAAGATGTGACAGACTCAATTCCCACTGTATACAGTATAGTGTGAAAGCAAGGCACTTTTTGTTAGCCTGAGCAGTTACGGCCCGTCCACACTACAGCGTCGACAGCTTCAATCTGCCCATTCACTTTGAATGGGGTGACGTCACGTTGCCTCGCTTTTTCGCCGAACTGAATTGTGGGTAGCATAGCGGTCCGTCTCCGGCGTCAGAAGTTGGGCGTCAGAAGTTGAACAATGTTCAACTTCTGACGCCGGACACGCCGGAGTAGCCAGCGCCAGCCAGCGCCAGCCAGCGCCAGCCAGCGCCAGCCAATCAAATCCCGTTTCTGAAAATCTGACAGTTCAAGCCCGAGCCAATCAAACCGCGTCTAAGCTGGGAGAGATATCCCGCCATTCATTTCTATATTTCAAAAAAAGATGGAGGAGAAACTAATTATCGCCGTAGCAAATCACCCAGTTTTGTATGACCAGACCCTCTTCACCTACCGGGATACAAACTGGAAGAACAAGTCATGGAGGGAGGTGGCAGAGACAGTGGGTGAAACTGGTAGGTTTTCGCCTGTTTGGGGAGTTTATATATATATTGCTCGCATAAAATCCCCAGGGTTTTTTGCTTTGTATGTCGGGGGCGGGAGATTCATGTGATTGGTTGTTGGTCGCGTTGCTCGAATAAAATCCCCAAGCTTCAGACACGCCGGCAGCGGCGGCGGCGGCAGCGGCGGCGGCGGCAGCGGCGGCGGCGGCAGCGGCGGCAGCAGCAGCAGAGGCAGCGGCAGCAGCGGCGGCAGCGGCAGCAGCGGCAGCAGCAGTGAGGCAGAGGCAGGAAGATTGAAAGCTGCTCCAGAAGATTTGCTATGAATCGAGGGTGAGCAGTAACAAAATCAAGATCCTCAAAGGGGAACATTGGATTTGGTGGTGGTGGGTTTAGACCTTCTACCCAGTGGTCACCTTTACCGTTGTGAATCATTTTCTTTGTTTGTGTGCAGTTAACATGCAGCTTATCCAGTGCTTGGCTACTTGTGAAAGTCAGGGCAGTCTGGGGACAGGACTATAGCAACAATTCCAGTATTCCAGAGCAGGAGAACGATGACATATTATGATTCCGGTATTCAGTTACTTCTTTTTATTTCAGTTAAATTCCTTCTTGAATTTTTAACTGAAAATGTATTTTTAATAAAACGTCAAGAGCCTTTTCCTCTGATCTGACTCAAGCTATGTTTCTTACGTAACTAAAACACACCAATATTCCTCTATATATGTATGATATGCCTCTGCCTGGAGTAAAGAAAATAGCTGCATTCTTCCATAATCTAATGACATTGATTTCATTGCAGAACATGGCTTGGAAAAAGTAAAGACTAGAGAGAGTGGGTAATCATTCAAATACAATCATGTAAGTGAATAGCGTTGGCTACTTTTCTGCTGGTTGCTGTGATGATTCTGTTTAGTTTTGGTTTTGTTGTGTGCTTTTTTTGTGTTTTCTTCTGTCTCCCCCTCCCTTCTCTGTTTTTCACTGCAGGGCTGGTGTGTGACAGGGGAGTTGGCTGGCTCCTCCCAGCAGCAGATGAAGCACACCTGTTTTCCCTCACCTCTTCAACCTGTTGACATAAAAGCCCAGTCCTCATGCCACTTCCCTGCCAGACAATTCTGTCGTGTTTGACCCTCCTGTGTGTCTCGCTGTTCTCCTCGTCCCTGTGATCTTGACGCCTGGATTTTTGTCTCCTGTCCTTTCTGTCTCCGTGCCAGCCAGCCAGCTTCCTTCCTCCACTGCCGTTACCTGTGCTTCTGCTTAAATGAATGAATTGTGCTACTTTTAAAGCAAGCAACGATGTTTTCAAATCTGTAATCAAAAAGCTCCTCAAAAACGCTATCGAAGCAGTTCCTGCCATTGCTAAGGAGGATCAAGAAAGAGAAAGTAAAAGACGGAGCGCTGGACGTCAGATAAATCACCAGAAGAAGGCAGAGAGGAAGTAAACACTAACAGGAACACGGTATGGGCTCTGCAGTGTTTACGGACTTGTTAGTGGATCAGAAACTGTGAAAGGTGCAAACAACCATGACCCAAAATGTGTTTACAGACCAGCGCAGGCGAATTCAAAGCAGAGACATCTTTAGATAATTTAAACCATGCCATTTGAACCCATCTGCAAATAAAGCACTATAATGATTTCTATAAAAATGTAATATGTTAAAGAGCAAACCTATTATTATTTAATTTATTTAATTACAACAACATTTTCAGTTCTAAACAGTCATTGTGCTATTGAGAGCAGTGTATATTTTAAAATCTAACTCTAATAAGCATAGGCAGTGTTTGAATCACCAGAATTATGAGCACTCCCAGAAGCAACACAACATTCAGTTTGAAGGGTTCTTGAAAAAATGTTGAATAAGCAATGAATTACATAAGAAAAACATAACATTAATTAAAATCATCCTTCATTTTTATTGTTTGAGAGAACATTGCCTTTGAGCGTGGACCAATGTGTGTATTTATTATGTATAA
Organism: Pseudochaenichthys georgianus; assembly: GCF_902827115.2. NCBI lineage: Eukaryota > Metazoa > Chordata > Actinopteri > Perciformes > Channichthyidae > Pseudochaenichthys > Pseudochaenichthys georgianus. The sequence continues at coordinate 19,532,300 of NC_047523.1, read as the reverse complement.
TAGCTAATGGGCAACTTTTATGTGGTATTTTGTACACCTCTGCATAGCTACTGTGTGGATCACCTATTCTCAATGACCTGTCCGTGTAGTTCTGGAGCTCACCTCCTGACATCGCTTTCAGATCATTATCCACTTTTATCATAATTTCTGTTGTGCATTATGGCTACATATCCCAGACCGTCAGTATGCTCTGACTTTATTGCCCGTCCAGATCACACACATTTGTAAAGCAGATTTTTTTCATCCACTAATATTATGATTACAGAGAAGAAACATAAAAAGAAAAACATTCCCGTTGCTAGTTTTCTTGCAAGACATATTAGATATGTAAATAAATAGTTCATTTTAAAACTCGGTTACATTACATTTAGCTGACGCTTTTATCCAAAGCGACATATAATAAGTGCATTCGACCAAGAAGATACAAACTTGAAGAAAACATAATCATATAAGTACATCAGGTTTAATAGAGCTAAAACATTTCAAGTGCTACTCAACTGGCTTTAGATAAGCCAGTCCCTTTATTAGTATATAAGTGCTTTGTTAGTAATTGTATTGCTCGAAGTGGAGTCGAAAGAGATGAGTTTTCAGTCTTCGCCGGAAGATGTGTAGGCTTTCTGCTGTCCTGATTTCAATGGGGAGCTCATTCCACCATTTTGGAGCCAGGATAGCAAACCGACGTGTTTTTGCTTATGGGAACTTGGGTCCCTCTCGCAGTGCGGGTGCAGCGAGCCGTTTGGCTGATGCAGAGCGGAGTGCACGTGCTCGGATGTACATTTTAACCATGTCCTGGATGTAGGAAGGGCCAGATCCATTTACAGCATGGTACGCAAGTACCAGTGTCTTGAAGTGGATTCTAGCAGTTACCGGAAGCCAGTGAAGGGAGCGGAGGAGCAGCGTGGTGTGGGACAATTTAGGAAGGTTGAAGACCAGACGAGCCGCTGCATTCTGGATGCGCTGCAGAGGTCGGATGGCACATGCAGGTAGACCAGCCAGGAGGGAGTTGCAGTAGTCTAGGCGTGAGATGATGAGAGCCTGGACCAGAAGTTGCGTCGCTTTCTGGGTCAGGAGAGGACGTATCCTCCTGATATTGTAAATCGTGTATCTGCAGCAGCGGGTTGTAGCAGTGATGTTTGCAGTGAAGGACAGGTTGTTATCTAGGGTCACACCCAGATTCCTTGCAGTCTGAGTCGGGGAAAAGAGTGGGACAATCTTTTCCAAGAAGAAAAAGCAGTTCAATCTTGTCAAGGTTGAGCTTGAGGTGGTGAGCAGACATCCACTGAGAGATGTCTGCTAGACAAGCAGAGATGCGTGCGACGACCTGGGTCTCTGAGCGGGGAAAAGACAGAATTAAGTGGGTGGATGGATTCCAGGACACTCTGCAACTTCTACAGGTGCACCATAGAGAGTATCCTGGCTGCATCACGGCCTGGTACGGCAGCTGCATCGCCCTTAATCGTAAGGCTTTACAGAAGGTGGTGAAAACTGCACAGAACATCACCAGGACGGAGCTGCCATCCATGGAGGACCTTTACTCCCAGCGGCTCAGGAAGAAAGCCCTCAGGATTACAAAAGACCCCCATCACCCCAGCCACAAACTGTTCAGTCTGCTGCCGTCTGGCAGGCGTTACTGCAGCATCCTGACAAGAACAAACAGACACAGAGACAGCTTCATCCCACAGGCAATAAGACTGTTAAACACCTGAACTGCTGAAACAATTTCACAACATTCATATGCTACTTAGTAATATCTATCTATTATCTAATATATCATTCCAATAACTTGTATATAGACTCGTATTGCACTATTCCACTTTTTTTTTCTCACTTTATTTTAGAACAATTTTTCTTTTTGTATTATTTTAATATAATATACTTTAATATTGCTTTAATATTGTCTGCTTATCTTAATTATTGTGTTGCATTGTTGGAGAAGCCTGTGACCTAAGATTTTCAACGACATAACTACCCTGTAGTTAATTGACAAGGGTCGGACTCGGACCCTCTCCAAGTTACCCTGTAGGTGCGGTCTTTGAGGTATGAGGTGAGGAGGGAAAGTGCAGAGCCTGAAACTCCAAGTTCTTGGAGAGTCCGAAGGAGGATCTGATTCACCGTGTCGAATGCAGCAGATCTGGTTATAACTTTATTTGTATCCCCTCTTCCATTACATAGGCCTCCAAAACAGTGATCTGATCAATAACTTCTGATATCAACCCTGTCTCTTAAAGATTGCGTTCCCACAGAACTAAACTGCATTCTCAATCACGTTTAGCTAGAAACGTATTTTCTCCCACGTTACGTTTGTTATGAACGTATCTTAAATACGTTTATTTTCTACATATCTTCTAGAAACATATTTTCTCCCAAGTTATGTTTGTTATGAACGTACACATTAATATCTGATTTGCAGACAGAAAGGGATATCCATAATTTAACGGTAAGCTATTGACATTCTGATTCCATAAATGTGTCTCCCATCACCCAAAACCCCTGACTATTCTCTCAACTCAGTATTTACATTCTTATATTCAAAGAAAATTTAAAAACGACAAGTCCCTGTCTATCAGCTGTGCACCGTTATGGTGTAAATGTAAGCTATCTACCAATTGGATCAAACATAAAAGTCAGCCGAATTAGTATTGATACTGCAAGGAGACGTATTTTGTGAAAATAAATGGAAGATGTTTATGATTCACGTCACATATTCAGTTTCGGCGGCAGTTCTTCCTGTTTGTCCAGAAGTCTTCTCATCAGGGCTCTATAAATAAAGAACTACGGCATATGTGTAATATTTAATGCAGCCATACCGTGTATTACAATGCCATTATGTGATGACTTCTAAAGAGAAAAGCAAGAACACTTGGAATAAAGTATTTATTTTTTTAAATGTTTTCGGATTTCACATCGCATAAACACCATATCCCAACGTGCATTGCGGCTAAAACATCCAATCACCATGCTGAGGATCTTTGCTACGTCTGTTTCCGGTATTGTTCCTGTAATGAGAGTTCACATTTATGCTACCAGGGTTGCCAACTCTCACGCATCTGGCGTGTGACACACCCTTTCACTCTCAATCTCACGCTCTCACGCTGCCCAAACTATTCTCACGCCAAAAACAAGACGAACCGGCGATCGTTTTTGGTTGGTTATTTGCAATGTTGAGTTGACAGCTACTCAAGCTGTCGATCCGCCCCCACCACTCTTAACAACGTTAACAGACAGCAGAGCAGTGGGAGCCGGTTGTTCAAACCCCGACCCGTATTGTGCATGCGCAGATCGAAGATCCAGTAGAAATTATAAAAAAGTAAAAGTCTGCTGCTTATTGTTCTACTTGGCCAAAATAGAGTCAAAGGGTATATGAGAGTGAGAGTGTGTTAATTAATATATATAGGGAGGCGTGTGGCGTAGTGGAGTAGTGCATTGGTGTTCTGGTCAGGGGGGCACAGGTTCAAGCCCCACAGTCAGCATGTCGTTGTGTCCCTGGGCAAGACACTTCACCCCAAATTGCTCCTGTGGGGATTGGCCACAGTATTGAGTATATAAGTCGCTTTGGATAAAAGCGTCTAACATGTAATATATTTGGCAGTTTGGAGTAAGTCTGTAGATTTTTTTGTGTGTGTGTGTTTCATGTATAGGCCTCTCACGATAATTAATTTAGTTGGATACATTTTCCCGGAAATTATTGCGATAAACGATAATATTGTCGGCACCGTTGTATGACCATTTTAGACCACTGACATAATGATAATATATAATAATAATAATAATAATTCAAGTACATCCTTTTAAACTGCTAGTCACATCCTCATGTAAATGTATCGAGTTCATTTTTATTTATCATACGACAAGTCAATTAATTGCTCACACAATAAAACAGTGGAAACAAACATGTGTTTGACTTTCATTAGTGAATTAAACTTTGTGCCCTTTATACTCTGTGTCCAATATTGTGTATTTGTATATATTGTATATATATCCTATATATATGCTAAGGTCCCGCTGCTGACACGATAGCAGTCATTTAGTGTAATAATATGTGTAATTAAACCAATGATATCAAAATGTCACTCCAGCTAGGTATCCAAAGTTGGCAACCCTGTGCTACATTGAAGGGTGGAATTGACTACCGGTACACATCTTCAGAAACATAATTTGCTTCAAATATAACTCATAGCAATATTGTAACCATTAAGAAAAGCCAACTGCATTAAAAACCCAGTTAACAAACACTAGGTAAAGTATTTTCCTTCAGTAATGAAGATGTAATTCCAATGTAGGCTAGGCACACCTGGGGTCGCTGTTCTGTCTGTTACGCTGAGCCATGCATTGTCTGGAACGTAAAAGGGACGAAGAAGACGAAGTGAAGTGACGTACTTCCGGTTCAACATGAAAACATTCCCAGTTAAACATGCAAAAACAAATCGCTAAATAAAAAGATAAAACACTGGCATGTAATTTACGTTAGAATAAATAGAATGCTTTTACTGTCCTTTCTTCTTAGAGGAAGTACAGACAAACGTAACTCTGGATTTGTTTTAATGTTTGAGGTGCAATAAACGACACAGCAGCTTTTTGGCATGATAAAACTATTATTTTCTGCCTCGCTCATGAGAGCAACAGCTGGAGAAATTACGGCCTCGCCAACAGATTTTAATTTAAAGTGGACCTATCATGCTATATTTGAATAATATATTGTAGGGCCATACCTATATAAACATGTCTGTGAAGGTTTTTTTTCAAAATACCAAACAGATCATGCATTTGAGCTATGCCTCATTTCGCTCTATTTGCTCTTTTCCATCCCTGTTTTTGCAAGGGCTGATTCTGTGACGTAGCTTTAATGCAAATGCAAATGCCACGTAATTTTTAGGAGACAGGGTTGCAAATATATGTAGTTTATGATTGTATATTGACTTTATATGTAAATAGCAAGTAGTTTATGAATCATCCTTTGACAATATGAACAGACTTGGAGGCAGCAAGAAGGGATTATAGAGAAATGTGGAGTTGCTGGTAAGTTGGTTAGTGTGTTTGGGCTATCACACAGAGATGCTGCTCTATCACAGAAGACGCCAGGGACATTTATTGACTGCTTTTGGCGAAAAGACAAAGACGGGTAAGAAAAACACAAGCAAGCCAAAACTGTCATTTAATTCACTAAATATTGTGCCATGATATTGTTTCTCCACTTTCTTGAGAAGGTCATTACAAAGATAACACTTGGCTGAAAAGAGTTGTGGAATAACTGAAAGAAGTCTAAAGGTCAGATAAACACAAAACATGTTGTTAGCGAAAGCTAATGAGTCATTAAGTTGTTGGTGTATAGAGTAAGAATGAAAGATAAGTTAAACTATCCCTAATTTAATGACGGGCTCCAATGAACAACTTGATCCATCTGCCACTGAGAGAAACTGTGCCCCGAAGCCAATTGAAGTTTGGCTCAGACCTCAAGGACATGGAGCTTGTGGGAAATAAAAGCTGCTCGAACCAAAAGCTAGATTTAGAAACAAAGAAAGCCAGCTTTTACTCTGGTTTTAAGGATTGAACGATAATTATTGCACCTGCAAAAAATAAACTACCTCTCTCAAGGACTATCGTGTGCAATCAATGGTGTGAGTTTCCATGCCAATTGAAAAATATCAATGGTAGAAGATATCCTTCTTTCTCCATTCAGTGACTATCTGAGTGTGTTTAATGGCAGCGTTGGCAATGCAATTCATCAGATTTGACTTGTATTAATCGATATCTGGCTCTATCTGGTTAATCACAGATGCAAGAGTGACTTCTATTTAAAGAGTGACTCATCTCCTCTCGACTGAACCAGATGCGTGTTTGTGTACAAACGGGCTTTTGCAGACATGTGTTAGCATATGGGTGATCTTTTTAGTGTGTGGCTGCAATCGCTATCATCCTATTTGTGAGCCCACCATTAAATGTTCCACTTTCCGTCAGTGCATTCGCATTGTCTGGCTGGACTAAGGGGGCACTGAGTGGAAGCTAGAGCCTCTACAATCTGCGGTAATGTGTCGCCTGGCATGGACCTTTATAGGGTCCGCCTGATAAGTGCTTTTAGACACCTGATATGCATGTCAATTTCTAGACTGGTATTGCCAGGATGTTTGAGCTGACACATTCTCGATTTTGACTATATGTTTTCCCAAAACAATCCCCTGATACACAAGGATAAATGGTCGGTGTAAAAAGAAAAAACAGAAACAGCTTTTGAACCATCAAAGGACAGTTAAACATGCCAGTGAAAGCCAGACTAATGAAGGCAGACACTCAAATGGGTTTTCTGCTACATAAGGCAGAGTGACACAGGTCTCATTAAAACCTCCCACACAGTTAGTAAGAACAAAATGCAAACTATTATTTGGAGGATATTTTCTTGACAGCTTGACAAACCGCCAACATGTGTGATAAATGCAAAGTGGAGTCTTGGCATTGTCACTGAACAAAATGCTCAAAACAGCTTTACTTAATATCCCTGCCAGTGAGGTGTTGTCTCAGCCTGGACAATTTCCCAGACTGGTTTTATGTATAAAATAGGTTTAGTCTTCCTAGAAACAACTTTTGGATGCACTGCCATGAAATGTGTCACATATCTGATGAACCAAAACATGTTTATATGACTTTTTATCCATGGATATCATCTGGTCAATATCCCAATTATGGTTTATGAGTCTTTAAATGCTAAACTAATTGCATCACCAACAGCCTCAGCAATTATTTGACAGTTTAGTGTTAATTAGGCAATGTTTGCAAGCCAGCAGACTACACTTAGACAGAGGGTGCTTCTCAATGTCAAGGAAGGATCCTTCAGAGCCACTATTTCAAGGATGCTACGTCATTGAATCCCGCCGAAGGACTGTTCCAATGTACAGGATCCTTGGAATTCTACCGAGGACTGAATCCTTTGTTGTAAGGACATTTCGAGACTGCTCATGTGTTTCCTCTGCGGTCTTAAATTACACACAATTCTTTGCGCAAATGGCTGAATCCAGGCAGTACACACTATGTTCAGTGGCTTGGTAAATGTGCACATGACTTGTGTTTAAAGTGTATAGTCCGCTTGAGTTTTGCCCGTTTGAACGCAAACCGAACCTTCTGAAAAATGAAACAATGTAACAAACGGTCGGCTGGTGCGCACCAGAGAAGCGGACTATTAGGTTTGAATGAGACCTTAGAGCGTTTTGCACCTAAATAAATAATTAAAATGAACCTTGTTTTGACTTTGCCTCTTTTGTTGATATTTGTGGTTTATGCTACAATGTGCACCAATATGTGTAAAAAAGTGTGCAGACAGATGGTTAGGGTTAGGGTATGATATAGGGTTTGATATATGAATACCAGGTCCGGTTCCAGAACAAAATGACTCAGGGTGCATCTGAGATTAGAGAGGGTGCAGTGGTAAAGTGCTGTTTTTATAAGTGGGGAGTGGACCTAACACCCTCCAGGGGGGTCCTCACCTCCTCCAGGGGGGTCCTCACCTCCTCTAGGGGGGTCCTCACCTCCTCTAGGGGGGTCCGGGGGCATGCTTCCCTGGGGAGATTTTAATTTTTTATTTTGAAGTTAAAAGCATCAATCTGGTGCACTCTGAGAGCAAAATGAAGAGATCTATGGATACATGGATACCCATATGAAACAGAACTGTAAACAGATTTACTTTTTCTTTATGGATATTTTACAAATCACTCCCCTTGACCGAAATGTCTACATGTATAGCAGAAGATGGCATATTTTTTAACCAAAAATTGAGCTCGAGCAAAGCCGGCGAGTCGGGCGGGAGGACGTTAGTGTCCACGACAGTGGCCGCGGGTAACGTAATGTCCCTGCTGGCAATAAGGGCTGGTTGTTTTAACCATTTTCTGATGTCCATCATTGACTGCTGTGTAAGCACCTTGCAGATAACGAACGCGCAGCGGCACAGGTCACGCGCAAAAGATACTGTAGACTCTTAGGAGGCTTTACGGATTGTACAGGGGAGAGGCAAGACTCCCTCCTAGCATTTTCAGAACTCACATAGAAACACTTGAAAGTGTGCAAGGGTGCAAGTGTACAAGTGTGCCAGTGTGCGGAACAAATGGATGTATATAAATAGACAGCAATGCGACATTGACAATAAGTAATTAAGTTAACTCTGGTTTGGTCCAAATAAACCCATTTAAAAGCGTTAACGGAAAAGAAACCAGAAGACATTTTCATTCGAAAATATGACAGGATCGAATAAAACTCAAAAAAACTGTTTTAGTCCTTCCACTGTTCACACAATCAGAAATTCAGTTATGGTTGAAACTTACCCGTAAATTCAACGTGTTAGATGACAAACTATTCTGGCTCAACCAGGGCCGGCCCTGGCCAATTTGCTGCCCTAGGCAAGATTTTATCTGGCCTACAATACAAATAAGGTGACAAATTAGAGCAGACACAACAAATTATAGTATATTCTAAATATAGTAAACTACAGTATAAATAACCTAATATACAGTATAATTGATGCTGCTGCAGTGCTGAGGTGGAGAAGGTGTCTGCAGGTGACCCAAAATATTTAAAAAGTGCATCTGAAGAGAGAAGAGAAGTATATGACATCAAGAGATGCATTACATTTGCTAGACCTAACACATAGAAATCAGATTACAGGTGCAGCTCACAAAATAATTAGAATATCATGGAATATATTGCCTCCATACTGTACCATGTAGAATGTATGCAAAAGGAGCCCCGACCAAGTGATATTTTAAAACATTATCGAGTCCATCATGGAACCTTTGGACAGAAACGTGCCTTGCCCTGCATTCATGTAGACTGGCCTGCGCTCTCACATATCATGACTATGTGGTCCATTTTCTTGCAAACCAGCCTTTTTTTTATGACTTAAACCCCTTGTAATGCATGTGAATAGCACCTCTGTTACCGTCTGTTAACAGCTAATGTAAACTGTCTCGTTATGTTTTCAAGACGGATTTGATATTTGTTTTGAGGAAAACACATGGTGTGTCCTGATTTGTACTAATTTTAGTGTTTTGTTTGTACAGGGAACAGCAGAGGTCGAAGTGCAACAGGCTCGTGATGCACAGCATGAAGTTATACGTTGCCCACGAGCCAGATGCAGTAGGAATAACCATCAAGTAATAACCATGTGTCTCCATGCATGTTAATGTGTTGTGCTTAACTTGTTACTGTTTTATGAAAACTGTTTTAAAATAATCCAATTTTAATAAAATGTGTTAACATGTCCATAATGTTCCCTTTTTTTAGTCTATTTGTTTAATCTGCAATGTTTCAATGCTATCAAATATTTAAAGGGTTGGATTGAAATCAGGAAGAGTTTGTCGTATATAGGTTCCAGCAACTCAATTGTGTTTTATAATTTACTCTATTCATTCTTGTCTTATGTGGTTCTTAGCAGATTGTTATTTGCATTGGTTACACTTAATATCTTGGCTTTTAATTGAAGGCTCAACTCGTATTTTCACCTGCAGAAAAAAATCACATTAGTGAGTTTACCCAACTCCTAAAATTGCTTGGAAACTGTTGACACATTGTTTCCAGGTTTTTCAGCAACCCTGGTGAAGCCTGAAACTGTGAGAATTAAAATAACAATTTGCCCCACCATAGTGAAATTACAGACAGTTACCGGGGAACGATCTCGGATGGTGGGAGAGACAACTGTGACAATGGGGACAGGAAAGAAGTCTGTTTGCTGCCCAGTGTGGGTCGCAAACCTGGAAGATTGCATCCTGGGGTTGGATATTCTTGGGACATTACACTGTAAATTGTAATAGTGCCCCTTACTTAAACAAAATAGTGACATCAACTGATCTACATTATGTGTTAACTTAACTCAATACAACAAGTTAAAACTACTTTCTTGTGAGAGAAGTTATTTAACTCATCAGCTTGAAGTAACCGTTACTTTAAAGTACGAGTGAGCAGCTCTCTTTGAACACACGTGGGCGACTACGCATGCGCAGTTTGCCACAGAGACGTCAGACCGACGTCATGGGTCATGGAACGAAGCGGGAAGAAATCATTGTCGTCGAGAGTCTGAGGACATGAGAAGGTACGTTTTAACCCAGTCTATGGTTTTAACAAACAATATTGGGCTACAGAGTTGGGAAGTTAGCCAAAATCCTTCAGGGTTAGCTATCGTTATTTGTTGTAATGAGTCATCCTCTTTCGTCAGATGAACACCGACTTTTACCGTGTTTAAGTAAAAATCGTGGTAAGGCTAAGGGCTAACTTTAAAGCTGATAAAGTTAGCCCGTCATGTAGGCATATGGCGTGGAATTAATTCCGGTTAAATAAATGTATTTGAAGAAAACTTGTGTAAAAGCAAAAGCAGCATGTTCGTTAACGGTTGACACATTTAGCAACTGCTGCATTCCCTGTTAGCACACATTAGCCACTGCTGCACGTTCCTCTACCGCCATTTTAGGCGTTGCTATTGTTCTCACTTTAGCCTGTTTAGCCTGTTTAGCCTGGTTGCCCCCGCGGGACGCAACGTCTTGCAAGTTTATTTATATAGCACTTTTCAACACGAGGCAATTCAAAGTGCTTTACAAAAAATGAAAGACATTAAGAAAATGGCATTTAAAATCAGTCATTAAAAAGAAAAACTAATAAAATAAACATTAAAAGAAAAAATACATGGATAAAAGTTACAGTGCAGTCTAAGATATGAATAGTTCAATTAAAAGCAGCGACAAAAAGAAAAGTCTTCAGCCTGGATTTAAAAGTAGTAAGAGTTGCAGCGGACCTGCAGGTTTCTGGGAGTTTGTTCCAGATATTTGGAGCATAATAACTGAACGCTGCTTTACCATGTTTAGTTCTGACTCTGGGGACAGAAAGCTGACCAGTCCCTGAAGACCTGAGAGATCTGGATGGTTCATAATTTAGCAGGAGGTCAGAAATGTATTTTGGGCCTAAACCATTCAGTGCTTTATAAACCAGCAGCAGTATTTTGAAATCTATTCTTTGACACACAGGAAGCCAGTGTAAAGACTTCAGAACAGGAGTGATGTGATCCACTTTCTTAGTGTTAGTGAGGACTCGAGCAGCGGCGTTCTGAATCAGCTGCTCCTTTCTAATAGATTTTAGTGAGACCTGTGAAGACACCATTGCAGTAGTCGAGTCTACTGAAGATAAAAGCATGGACAAGTTTTTCCAAATCCTGCTGTGACTTTAGTCTTTTAATCCTAGATATATTCTTTAGGTGATAGTAGGCTGATTTAGTAACTGTTTTAATGTGACTGTTGAAACTCAGGTCAGAGTCCATGACTACACCTAGATTTCTGGCTTTATCTGTTGTTTTGAACATTGCAGACTGAAGCTCAGCGCTAACTTTTATACGTTCTGCCTTGGCTCCAAAAACCATTACCTCAGTTTTATCTTTGTTTAATTGGAGAAAGTTCTGACACATCCAGTCATTGATTTGTTCAATGCACTTACTCAGTGTTTGAATTGGAGCATAGTCTCCTGGTGAAATTGTTACGTACATTTGTGTGTCATCCGCATAGCTATGGTAACTTATTTTGTTGTTCTTCATTATCTGAGCCAGTGGTAGCATGTAGACGTTAAAGAGAAGAGGCCCCAAGATGGAGCCTTGAGGTACCCCACATGTCATATTTGTCAACTCAGATGTGTATTTACCTATAGAAACAAAGTTGTGTCTGTCCTTTAGGTAGGATTCAAACCAATTTAGAACTGTTTCCGAAAGTCCCACCCAGTTTTCCAGTCGGTCTAGTAATATGTTGTGGTCAACAGTGTCAAATGCAGCACTGAGATCTAATAATTAGAGCCGGGACTCAATTAAAAAAATTAATCTAATTAATTAGAGGCTTTGTAATTAATTAATCGAAATTAATCGCATTTTTAATCAGATATACATATTTGACCTGAGAACAGTGAGAAGCAATTTTCACATGGATTTTACTCCAAGTGGAGTGCAATCCAGTGAGCCAGGGAGTTGGTTATTTTCTCAGACGTGGACTTACTTATCCTGGCCCTGAAACCAGTCATCTAGTTGAGTGTGGGTTGGGTCGAGGTGTGGTTCCTTGCACTCGGAGTCGGGCTAACGTCCACGCTAGCTGCTACATGCTTTGCATTTAGGTGATACTTTAGGCTTGATGTGCTGCGGTGATATGCAAATTCTTCTTTGCATAATTTGCACACAACCGTGCTCTTATCGACGCTTCCATCCGTCAACAACATTTCCCATCCACGGGGCCGACCAAAGCGGTCTCATCAGCTTGTTCGTTCATGTTTGACTATTGTTCACCGTGGTTTGTTGTTGTTTGAAGTCCCATGCTGAAGTCATGAACGTTAGTTGGTGCCCCAGTATAATCGGTACGCCTGAAACTCATCCAGTGAGAAACGTTCCGCTGTGCAAAAATAAGTGAAATTAAATTAATTTTTTAACGCGTTAATTTTTGTGTAATTAATTAATCTTAATTAACGCGTTAAAGTCCCGGCCCTACTAATAATACTAACACTGAAGTTCTGCCACTGTCTGTGTTCAAGTGGATGTCATTAAAGACCTTTACAAGAGCAGTCTCAGTGCTGTGGTTTGGACGAAAGCCTGACTGGAACACATCAAAACAGTTATTTAAATGCAAGAAATTACTCAACTGTTGAAAAACAACTTTTTCAATGATTTTACCTAGAAATGGGAGGTTTGATATGGGCCTGTAATTATTCATTACTGAAGCATCTAGATTATTCTTTTTTAAGAGCGGTTTAATGACTGCAGTTTTCAGGGCCTGTGGAAAAATACCTGAGTGAAGAGATTTGTTTACTATATGAAGTAGATCTGAGGCCATGCAAGGCAAAACATCTTTGAAAAATCCTGTTGAAATAATATCAAGGCAGCAGGAGGAGGACTTCAGAAGTTGTATAATGTGATATCCTCTAGGTTTTTATCATTCATCTGATGGAATTGTGTCATGGTGTTTGAATTGATATTAGTTGGACACAAAGACAACACATTTGCTGTTCCTGATGCAGAGGCACTGACTGCTTGTCTGATTTTCTGAATTTTGTCAGTGAAGAAGGAGGCAAAATCATTGCACGCCCTGGTGGATAGAAATTCAGAGGCTACTGACACTGGGGGGTTAGTTAGTCTGTCGACGGTAGCAAACAAGGCACGTGCGTTGTTTTTGGTAATGATGTCAGAGAAGAACGATTGTCGTGCGTTTTTCAATTCCAAATTATAAAGGCCAAGTCTCTCTTTATAGATTTCAAAGTGAACCTGGAGATTTGTTTTTCGCCACCTGCGTTCAGCTTTTCGACATTCTCTTTTTTCTGGTTTCACGGTCATGGACTTTCTCCATGGAGATATTTTCTTCCAAATCACTTCCTTTACCTTAGTTGGAGCAATGGCATCTATAACATTTTTACATTTTGAATTAAAATGATCTACTAGCTCATTTACTGAGATGTTAGCAGGGGCAAGTGTGGAAGAAAAATTCTGAGTAAACATTTCCCTAGTATTTTCAGTTAAATATCGCTTTGTGGTTATCTCTTTTTGAACATTTTTGTGAACAGAAATAGAGCTCTCAAAGAAAACACAGGAATGATCAGAGAGCGCAACATCAGTCACCACAACCTTAGAGATATTCAGACCCTTTGAGATAATTAAGTCCAGAGTGTGCCCCTTATTGTGCGTGGGCTCCGTCACATGCTGAGTCAGTCCATAGCTATCAAGAACACAAAACAGTTATTTTGCCCCTCTGTCCTGAGGGTTGTCAACATGGATGTTAAAATCACCAACAATGACTAGACGGTCAAAGTCAATACACACTATTGACAGCAGTTCGGTAAAATCATAAAAAAAGCTTGCACAGTATAGGTGGTCTATAGATATTTAGGAACAGAGCTCGAGAGGAGCATTTCAGCTGAAGGGCCACATATTCAAAAGAAGCAAAGTTCCCATAAGATGTCTTCCTGCATTGAATGGAATCATTGAACAAAATAGCAACTCCACCCCCTTTCTTATGCATTCTTTCCTGACTCATAAAACTAAAGTTGGGAGGGGTTGATTCGATAAGAACAGTTGCACTGTTATTTTGTTCAATCCAAGTTTCTGTTAAAAACATACAATCGAGATTGCACTCAGTGATAAAATCATTGATTACAAATGTTTTTCCTGCCAAAGACCTGACATTTAATAAAGCTAGTTTAAGTTCGTTAAACACACTATCAGTCAGGTTTTTTGTAACAAGCTGTGGCTGACATGGAATCACTGCTAAATTAGATAAAACTCACACAAACGTTTGAGCGCTTCCTGTATCTAAGATGATTATTAGGGCTTCTTAACATTTAAACATTCTAAACCTATCAATGATGCACCCACTTCACGGGAAGAAACTCAGCTAACAGACGATATTAACCATTTGTACTTGCTCATCATCATCAGTGAGCTATTTTTAGTTGTTTAGTTGTTCACGCTACGTTCATTTTAAGCAGGCTGTGTGCCCTGCTCCTCCGTGACGATGACGGCTTGAGGCTAAACAAATAATGATAAACTAATTTGAAAGGGGCTATAATGCAGAGTTGTTTGACTTTTTACACTTTGTTCTCCGCCTTTCCTCTGCGCTGGTCTCTGACTGTGAGTGTATGTGTCGGGAGGGGAGCCCCGCCCTTCAGAAACAGAGCAAGAACGTGCAAAGCAATGCAGTGGACACTGAAACATGCACATCAATTGGATAAATAACATAAGCCTTTAGTTTATTTAATAAAAGAGCACATGTTCAATGCAAAAAGTGACCGTAGATAGATTACTTCAGTTGCAATTTGGCATATATAACAAATTAATTAAAAAAATACGTTCTCTCCTCAGCTCTGTTTCTGAAGGACGGGGATCCCCTCCGGACACACACGAGAGCACACACACATGTCAACCCAAGACAATGGTAGGGGAAACACTGCGTTATAATTCGGAAAAATACCGTGATATTACATTTGTTCATACCGCACAGCCCTACCGTGTGATACGATGGGCTCGTAAGAACTCAGATGCTCGATTCTGTTGCTTGGTAATAGTCTTTATTGGACAGAAACCAAAGCTATCAAGGACTTCTAGGTTCTACTAGGACTCTCCATGGAATCACTAGGATCTACTAGGTACTGTAATATCGATCTCTGGTAAACAGGCATGGATCCAACAATAACACAAGACGAACCAACACCAGACAAAGGGAGAGAAGGACTAAATATACATATTAGGTAATGGGGCACAGGTGGACACAATCAGGGGCGGGAACAACAATCAGTCTAGCAGGTGCCACACGGACAGGAAGTGCCGACACCTGGAGAGAGAGAGTATAGTGATTATTATCAACAGACCGATAGACAAAACACTAAAACACAACAGCTAACAGCATACTAGCACTAAACCCTGACACCGTATCACTAAAAAAAACCACTAAAACACTAAAAACTGATATTTTACATGCAATATTTTAACACAAGCTGCCTTATAAATTAATTAATTTAATTACAATTCAAAAACTTCCCATTTAACTACATACTGATATATATGGGCGGATTGTATATTTTCAAACATTGTAAAATAACACGAAAAAAAACACTTAAAAAACATTTCCAATAAATGCTGAGTAAATTATTTCTAACATAGTTGCAGGCCTTATTTGCATTATTAGTTTGGTAAAGTGTTATTCTATATTTTGTCATGGTCTGGAAATGCATGAAATTTGATTTCAGAATTTGTGTAGAAACCCTGTATAGTTTGAATGCAGTTTAACTTATTGTGTTTTTCTATTTTTTGTGTGTAGGTATTGATCTTCAGAGACAGAAGACATGCATTGGCAATGTAAGTACTGCCTATTTTCTTCTGAAAAGAGGGCTCAGCTATTGAAGCAGTATCGCTTAAAACATGGAAGCTATGCCAGAACCACTCCAATTCCATGCCTGTACAAAGATTGTCTGTGTTCATTCAAGTCATTTAATGCCTTAAAAGTCCATTTAACAAGATATCACAGGGCTCGACATTAACGACTGCCCGATGGCCCGGGCCATCTAGTATTTAGCTCGGGCAATGAAGCCTCACCTGCTGGTTGCCCGATCGGGCAATCTATTATGCCAGTATCATGCAGCTCGCGGATCCAGTAATGAGTGACCCGACAGTAAAACTAAACATATCTCTATAGCTAGTGATGGCAAAATGAAGCTTTGAATGAAGTGTCGAACCACTTGGACAATTGTGTCGGAAATAGGTTCATTTCTCGAAGCTTCAGTTACAGCGACCTCTCCTGGCGAAGTGTAAGGCTGCAGTGGGTTTAACGTATCTTTGGAGATGGGTCTGGCTGCAGACCGCAGCAAGGAGGCGGATCGTATAGGGGCGGATCGTATAGGGGCGTTTCCTAACTTTTTTTATCCAATAGAATAATGACACTCAGCAGAAATACATACTGTAGGTGGCAGTAATGGAACTTAAGGGATTCCAGCTGCTTTTATAAATCCTCGCAGAAGAAGTCATTCGTTCTAGTGATGGGAATTCCGGCTCTTCTTGGTGAGCCGGATCATTTGGCTCGGCTCACCAAGAAGAGCCGGCTCTTTCGGCTCCCAAAGGGCTCTTCAGTTTACCACATATTATACCTTTTAATTAAATCAAATGTAGCCCTGTTTTGACTAATGATTTATATGTGTACACATATCACTTAAATTATTCAATACGTCCTTTGTACTGAAGTATTCAAAAGTAAAAATTACATGTTTAATATAAATTATTTGCTGTAGCCAATTGTTTTCATTGCATTTACAGACCCATGTAACTCTCTGATACCACCCCATGAATGCATTGACTTGCTTGTAGAACCACGCTACACAAAACAGATAGCAACACCTATAAAAACGATTTAAAAAAAGGGGCTACTGTATCAACCTATATAAAGTATATAAATATAGTTTTTCTCCCTGCAGGAGAGGGGAGCGTGCTTTGAGATCAGCTGCTAGGCTGCAGCGGGGAGACGGGAGAAGAGGGGGACAAAAAGAGATCTCCGTCCTCCGTGTTTTATTCTTATAGAAGTAAGAAGAGAAGTAATGGGGCAGAAACCCTCCTTTTTACGCAGCGGTCCAGACATAGACATCAAACGGCGACACATATTCAGTTGCCAGTTACTTTTGGCATTAGGGCAGGGATATCTAGATACTTTCCAAGGTTGACATAATGAATTGTGCTACTTTTAAAGCAAGCAACGATGTTTTCAAATCTGTAATCAAAAAGCTCCTCAAAAACACTATAAGCAGTTCCTGCTGTTGTTACGTTAGTTCAAACCATAGACTGGGTTCAAACCAAGCGGCAAACTCTGGGGAACAGCCGGGAAGCCAATACGGAAGTGCCACACACTGCAGTTCATATATTGGCCGATAGGCGATGGCTGCAGAAAGGAGCAATTTCCATAGACCCCCATGTTAAAATGCCCAACTTTACAGCAGAAAAAAACATGTTTCTATCCCTGGCTCCATACATTTTTATTATCGATATAGTTAGATTCCACCTTCATGATTATGGATCTGTGAGTGAATTGTTTTCTAACATGACCCTTTTATTTATATTACTGTAGGTCTTAAAGTTTTTGCATTAATTAGGGCGTGGTCACGTTGATGGACACGTACATGCCTCACTGTCAGCTAACAGCAACTTGTCCACTCTGCTAGGCTACAACCATAGAGGCTACAACGTTAGTTAGTCGTAGTTACTGTACTTGACCCTTTAGCTTTAGCCGTGTTCGTGGTGATATACCAGACAATTAAGATGTCGTGCTGTGCGCTTGAATGTACTAACAGAACTTCCAAGAAGTCTACTCTCAGCTTTTTTCGGTGAGTAAAATGATAATATTATACATGTTAACCCCGTTAGCAGGTGTTTGTGTGCTTGTTAGCTTAGCTTGTTATGTAGCTTATTAGCCAGCTAAGGACGTAACCCTTTATACATGTGTATATATATACAGTTTAGTTTATGATTCAGCCTTGGGTAAGACTTTTATAGTCTATGGCTATGACGCCCATAATGCTAAATGGGAGCAAATGTTAAAAGGGGACCCAATTATCCCAGTGGTGGCCACCGGAGTCCGCCGCCGAAGCTAACCGGAGCCGTAGCTAACCGGAGCCGTAGCTAGCCCTTTGCGGCTCCGCTTCGGCCAGCGGCGGAGCCCGGCGTTATAACTGGAGATCAAGGAATGCAGTGAAACGCGGACTTGGTTCGCCTACAGCCCGCTATAGTATTAGCTAAAGAAATGATGTTGAACAAGGCTTATTAAGCTGAACATCGCCACAATTGTTCTGCTATGTATCGGTACTTATTTTATTTTCTTAACGTGTGAATGACAAGCATTGAGAATAACAACAAATAGCTATTTATCTTGCATATTGTCTCGTTTGATTATGAATGTAACGTTTATATAGTGGAACTATACTGTTTTATCAAAACCAAAGTGCCACGCAGTAACTTGGTAGGCCCATGCATGTATTTCAGCAGGAAATGTGCAACCCAGATTACATTTACCAACACAGACTATATAGAAATATTTGTAAAAGTTGTTCATGCGTTATTAAGTGAATATGGCATTAACCCTCATGTTGTATTTGGGTCGGTTTTCATGTATTTTTGAATAAAGGTTTCCTTTAGGTGATCCAGACAGGCTGGACCAGTGGGTGCTGAATATCCGGAGGAATAAATGGACCCCCAACGTTTCTTCTCGCCTGTGCAGTGAACACTTTGAGAGTCATCACTTCAGCACGGAATCATGGGTACAGATCCTTTTTTAAAAAAAAAAAATAACTTGGTTCCATTTGTGAGTGTAAATTGTTGTTACTAATTAAATACATGTTATACATCATACAATGCTAAATAATTGTTATGGCACAGCTTGCACATCAGTGATGAGTAATGTTCTTTTGATTAAAGGCCAAATTAAGATTTTGCCAGTTAAGTAAAGAAACATAGAAATCGATTTTTTTGCAAACCATCACATTTCTCTTCAATTTATGCAAAGACTCTTTATCATAGATAGAGAATTTCCATTTCCCCCACATACTCTGTTAAAACAGATGAATTATATTACCTTTTTTTACATTATTTTAATAGCAACATTCATTAATCTGTTGTCATCTTATAACTTATTTATCTTAACAGCTATCACTGTAAAAAAAAAATTGTATTTAATTTAATTTTACTATACAATATTTATCTTTACATTCTGTTCTTGCATATGTCTTATTATATTTACGTGTATATAGATTTCTGCCTGCACTAATTTATTATTCTTAATTTAATTTAGAATTTCTTTTATTGTTTTATGTCTTATATAACTATGTTGCATTGTTGGAGGAGCTCGGGACAGATGATTTTCATTGCCATTCCCACACTGTAGCCTATGTGCTATGACATAAATCCTTTGAATCTGAATCTTGGAAACACGTAATTGTTCAATGGATTAACTGCATAGTTAACATGTTGGCCCTCTATTGTCTTTTATAATGCACTCTTACATTTAAAACAACATTATTCAAAAGAAAGTTGAATATCTACAGACCTCAAAAAGTAATTTTATGTGTTTTTGTTTATTATTTTTATTAGGGAAGGAGATGCCTGAAAAACACTGCAGTGCCCACCATTTTCTATTTCACCAATGGCAAAGAACAACAGCCTAGAAGGAAAAGCAGGTGAGTAGCAATGACGAGGTAAGTGACACTCCTAGTTCGACTGTTAACAGCAAGGAGGAGGAGGTTGCAGATGTCGACCATGGTAGTGGTGAAAACAGTCTTGCTGCTGATCAGAGCAATATCATTATGATACAAGGCACACCTGAAGAAGCCTTTGTTGTTCCACATGTGGAGCACAATGACATTCCAACAGCCAATGCTTGTGAGGACGATGTTAGTTTGGGTAGCAGCAGCCAACAAACAGACTCCGCCTCTGTTCACTCTTACACTTGGGCTTTAAACTAAGACGGGTCATACTGAATAGTTTGTGCATACATTTCTAACATGTGATCTTTCTTTCATGTAGGACGCTTGAGGGAAGTTGCAACGCCTTAATTGTGAATCTATACACCTACTGCCTGAATCTGCTTTATGGTATTATATTATACATTTAAGTAAAAAAATCATATTAATATTTCTTCTCTCCTGTGTTTATTTGCATTGCATTTGATATTGAGGTAATCCAAAAGAAAAATAAAGTGATCAGGTTACATTACTTTTATATCTTGATACTCACATTAAGTTACTGGTTGTGTTTTTGGCAAGTAGCCCTCCCAACCCTGTACATAAGTTATATCATTTTAATTACTGATACAGTTGTTGCACATCTTTAATTTATTTTCTAGTGTACTTAAGTCATAAAATGATTCGAAACCTTTACTTTTCATAAAATGCAAGATGTAACTTTCAGTGTGTATTTTTCACATTTTCAATGTGAAATAGATCTGATTAAATAAAGAGTAAAAGCACAATCTTAAATGTTGACATTTATCATTTTCCTATGTTTATTGTTAATGTAGTGGTGTTATAAACAAAATGTTGTCCTAAAGGAAATTAAGATGTTTTGTATTTGTTGACAAAAGATTTAAAGTTGATGCTCACAACATGTGGGAACATTTATGGAGAAAAATGTTTCTATTGTAAAACAAATATTTATCTGCATACTGAACAATTTAGAAACTCTCTAAAAGGTATTATCTTCTGTGACGTTACGACCCTGTAGGGATTGTGGGTGTTGCACTTTATAATTACATTCTATGGTATGCTTATGACATTGATGCCAAAATACATGGGATTAGGGGAGACCTTCTTGTTGTTTGCATTGTCACTGATAAATGACAGCGTAGTATTCAGAGGAAGAGCAGCCATGTTAACAGTGTTATGGCTACAGATGTAATATCTAACTCAACATTAGCCATGACAGTCTGGGCTTAGCAAGGGCCTTAGAATACATACTCTAAAGGCCAAATCCAAAGACAGTGATACTGACATTTTAGCAGTTCACAGTCTTTGGAGGTGGTCTTTCAGGCAATTGGCTAGTGACTTAAAAAAAATATCATTTCCCCTAGGGGTGAAATGAACTCCATCTCGCAAAAACAGCCCAGGACTGTCATGTCTAATGTTGGAGTGGTCAACAATGGCACCATTTAGGCTATAAACAAAAGTAGCCATAACACTGTTAACAAACTTCCGGGCCTTGTCAATTTTGACAGGATTTGCACCAGCCCTCCACCGGCGCCTCTGGGAGAGCATGATCTTCAAGCCAGGGTGCCGATGGTGAAGCTGGTGCAGGTCCTCCTTCATCTGGTTCAGCAACTGAACACTGGGCACATCCCCCAAGTCATTGCCGCCACAGTGGATGAGGAGGACATCCGGGACTGCTCTTCCTCGCAGGGAGTAGGAAAAGAAAGGGAGGACACCTCTCCAGCGCAGTCCACCCCAACCGAACCAGCACACCCTCAGGTCGAGGCCAAGGTTGCTGCCGATGGTCTCTGTAGCTCTCTGGGCTCCACGCCGGACATAGCTGTCTCCGATTATCCATACAGTCACTATGGGAGGAAAATAAATGAGAGTAACAAATGCTTCAGATAATGAGGAATATCAAATTAAGTATACAGGGTTGCTCATTTTGTTCCTTTGACAATAACATACAAAATAACTATGAAATCACACCTGTATGGTTAAAAGTAACAAGAGAGCAAAACCTCAAAAAACAGATTAACAGCACACAGTTTATATATATATATATTTATATACTGTGTGCTGTTTATCTACAATTGTGCACACATGTATATGTATAGTATGTTTGTGTGTAATGTCAACCATCTGAAGTCCTGTAAAGTAAGCCAGGACCATCAACTTACAGGTTGTGCAGTTTGGCGTGGAGGAGATTGCCATCTTCTTTTTTCTTAATGCTGAAATAAATAAAAATGGTTTAATCAATATAAAAACACCTTTCTTTTTCTACAGTCATATTTAATTCAGGCAACACTGTCCATATCTCTGCTAGTTTACAAAGTTTAGTTACAAATGACATTTATATTTGAAAAACGGTGAAGCACTTAAAAAACAATTGTATAGTGTAGGTTCAAGAACATTTAAATCAAAAGGACAAGTTTTGTAAAGTTACAGGGTATCTTACCTTCAGAATATGCCGGGAACGAGGAGCAGTGACCGCAAGCTGGGTTGTTAGCATAGACTGTGTTGTTAGCATAGGTTGTTAGCTTAATACTGAGAGCATATAGCTTCTTAGCCTGAGCTAGGTCTGGAACATCACGCTCGGTGGCAGCAGGTCCCGCCCTGTCCCGCCTCAGCACCGCCTCTGCCCTTATTTGGAGCAGGCGGGAGAAGGCGGGAGTTAGACTCTGACGTCACTGTCGAGTCGTTAGTGGCCGACTCCGCCTACTAAGGGCTTCACGGCAACTCTGCAGAATCCTATGGGTGACGTCACGGACCCTACGTCCATTTATACAGTCTATGGTTTACAGTAGTCCCTCGTTCTTATTAAACATCCATGTTGTAGTCTGCTGTATAGAAAACTGTAGTTTCCATAGTTCCCCCACAGCAGCAGACGCACATTCATGACGTCCGCTGGCGCATCATAAACACGTCGGATAGTGAAAGTGCATTCGGATTCTCTAAAGTACCGCAGTCTCTTCTCCTAAGTCCTTTTGAATTCTCCTGTCCACTATCCCTTAACCCCCTGACGTTTCACTCAGAGGTCAAGGAATAGACGGTAGGGTTATAATTTAGGAGCTGATCTTTGGACTATTCGACTGCAGCCCTGCTCGGGTCTGCTCGGTCAGCTTCCGGATAAGGAGGCATTCGTTCGACCAACTTACAGTAGATAACATTACAACATTTTTAACAGGGGCCATGCCATAATAGTGTAAATAATGTTTGTTTTGGCAGTTATAACTGAATGTAATGTTTTCTACTTTTTTCCATCTGGGAAGGCATTTGCCTTCATCAGATGGAAAGTGTCTTGACCAACAACTTAAGTATTTCTTATAGCTATGCAGGGCATACAAGCGAGCAAACACAAACAAGAACAAACAAACAAGTGAAATGAAGAATAACATTTAACAATATAATATTGTGGTGGTTCATCTTATAATTCAGTCTAGAGAATGCACCAGACAGCATTAAGACCTGCACAAATCTAAATGTTCTAGGGGGAGGCCCCCCAAACCCTTCGTGCGTCATTTCGTCAGCGCGCATTTTTCAGGACCATCTCCCAAAATCCTTAATGTCATGCACTTTATCACTCCCATGATATGCAGATGAGCGAAGCTGGTGATCTCCCCGTTATATACCATTGTCCTCTTTGCGATTTTGAAGAACCCTGTACAGAGGTCATTTTCTTCACCCATTTGTGCCAACATCTTAAAAAACAGGAAATGGTGAAATGTCCATTTGAAAACTGCACTTCTGAGAGCAATCTGTACTCAACATTTAATGCTCATAAATGTAAAGAACATAGTCATCCAAGACAGAAGAAGTTGAAGCCTGACATTGCTGTTGACCATTGCAGCTTACAATTCAGATCTGAATCTGTCTCAAGATGCACCACAAGATGAGGCTCTTTACAATTATCCTATCGTTTTTTTCAAGAGGAAAATGAGGAAGATGCTCAAATTGAAAATCTGGATGATTTACAGCATCAACTGGAACACAATTTAGCCTCGGTATTTCTAAAACTGCAGGCAATCTTGCATATATCTGACATTGCAGTACAGGAGGTAATCCAACATCTGAATCAGATTGTTCTTTTATCAGAGCCTCTTTTGCATAATGCCATTAAAAACATTCTTGATGAACATGGTGTCACTGACAGTGATTCTGTTTTGAGGGAGATTACAAATGCTGTCAAAGAGAATAACCAGTTCCTGAAAATGACTGATGCTGGCAGGTCACTCTCCACAGCTGGTAAAAGAGCATCATATTTTGAAAAGGAATTCCCTCTAGTGATGCCAGTTCAATACAAGCTTGGACAAGAACCAAAATCACTAACTTATATGCCAATCATGGAAATGTTACAAAAATTGTTAAACAGAGCTGATTTTTTAGAAAAACTTCTCAGTCAAGATGAATCTGTTGATGGATACAACACTTATAGAGATGGCACACACTATCGTGAGAAGGCTTTCTTTAAAACTGAGACCCTCCGGATTGTCCTTGGGCTTTACATTGATGACTTTGAGATAGCCAATCCTCTGGGCACTTCAAGAAAGAAACAAACTGTTTTTTGTTAACAAATTATTCTTGACCACCATGAGTAATGTGTGTTTCAATATATTTCAGGGTACAGATGTTAATGGCAAGCGAACAGCAGTCCTCCCTGTCATCCTGGGTGATGAAAACAATGACTTCTTCAAGACTATTATATAAATTCTACGCCACAGGATCTATTTTATCCTGTCCCTTGTGTTACATAGATATATTTTAGCTTTTGTTATGATACTGGCCAAAAGTGGGCCTTCAGCAGGCCAAGGTAAACTCTGCATTTAAAATGTTATTGTGGTTGTAATTTTACTGTTGCCTATGTTATAGGATGTTGATGACCCAGACATCTCCAACAGCTCCATAGGGATCCTTACAGTCATCCCTGAAGACAGCCTGGCTTCACCTGACTCACTCCACCTTGCACCGTCAGCAATCGCCATCATATTGGAAGGGGAAATGGTGATGGACGGCATCAATTCTCTCCCAGATGCCATGTGCCTACTTTTTGGACTCATCTACACCCTCAATTTGCAATACCCTCAACAATTTAAGAACACTTTATTCAAAGGGTGATGCACTAGTTACAATTCAATTTCTATTTATAACTAGTTACAATTGAATTCCTGATATAAAAAAAACGATTTTGAACTAGTTCAAATTGTATTTTTGATATCAAGAATTGTTAGAACGGGGTACAAAAATACTGGACTCAAATGCGACGGCTCAGATTTTAATGAAAAAATAAAACAAAGTTTTAACAAAAAATCACTCAAGCGAGGACAAAACAAAACTTCTCGATTTCAAACAAACAAAACTCTTCTCTCTGGTTTTAACGCTGGGTCTCTGGACATGGAAGCACACTGAAACAAGACGAACTGGCACAAGACAAAGGGAGACAAGGACTATTTATACATGAGGGAATAGGGACCAGGTGGAAACAATTAGGGGCGGGGCAGACGCTGACAATGACGGAAAATCACCCAAAGTGAGGAATTAACAGGACCTGAAAGGAAAGACAAGAGGTAAGTACAAAATAAAACAGGAAATGGGAAAACGAGACATGACATGAAATAGACAGACAAGACATGAAGTAACAAGAAAACGTGACTCTACATAGAAACCTTACTAGACTTGGAATTACATACCTGACTAAACATGAAGTGACAGACATAAAACAAACACGACTAACACAATTGACGAGACACCACAGTACCCCCCCCTCTAGGGACTGCTCCGGAAGTCCCAGACCCTCCTGGATGATCCTGATACAAGTCAGTGATCAAACTCCGATCTACAATGAAGCTTGCAGGGACCCATTGTCTTTCTTCGGGACCGTAACCAACCCAGTCCACGAGGAATTGTTTCCCTCGACCACGGTTACGGACTCCAAGCAGTTTCTTAACAGTGTAGACAGGACCACCATCAACCATCCGGGGAGGCGGTGGGGGCTTAGAGGCGGGCACCAGAGGACTCTCTCTTACAGGCTTGACCTTCCCCACATGAAACGTCGGATGGACTTTGAGCGACCTGGGTAGACGTAAGCGCACAGACACTGGGTTAATCACCTTAGACACCTGGAAAGGACCCACGAACCTTGGGGCTAGCTTTCTGGACATGACATGAAGGGGTAAGTCTTTGGTAGCCAGCCAAACGCTTTGTCCAGGCCTATAGGATGGAGCAGGTCTGCGATGCCGATCCACCACCTTCTTCATCTGGCTGGCACTGTGCAGGAGAGCACGACGAGCACCTGCCCAGATCCGGCGGCACCGACGGACCATGGCGTGTGCCGACGGGACCGTGACCTCACCTTCATTGGCAGGGAACAAGGGTGGCTGATAACCATAAACACACTGGAAAGGAGTAAGTCTAGTAGCTGCGGTGGGCAGTGTGTTGTGAGCATACTCGACCCACACCAGGTGCTTGCTCCACGATGCCTGGTTCTGGGAAACGAGACACCGCAAACAGGTCTCCAGCTCCTGGTTGATCCGCTCTGATTGGCCATTGGACTGCGGGTGGTAACCCGAAGACAAGCTGACGGTGGCACCCAGGAGATGGCAGAACTCCTTCCAAAAACCTGAGATGAACTGGGGGCCTCGGTCCGATACGATATCCCTGGGAAAACCATGAATGCGGAAAACTTCACGTAACATGACCTCTGCCATTTCTTTGGCAGAGGGGAGCTTGGGTAATGCAATGAAATGTGCCATCTTACTGAATCTGTCCACCACCGTCAGGACGGTGGTGTTTCCCTCGGAAACGGGTAATCCAGTGACGAAGTCCATGGAGAGGTGTGACCATGGACGATGTGGAACAGGAAGAGGCTGCAGCAGACCCATCTGAGCTTGTTTGGAGGTCTTGTTTCTGGCACAAACGGTGCAGGCTGCCACATACTCTGCCACCTGTTTCTCCATAGCCGGCCACCAGAAACGTTGCTTTATCATAAAGATTGTGCGTTTAACCCCCGGGTGACAGGTGAGCAAAGACGTGTGAGCCCAGTGAATTACCTGTGAGCGAACAGAAACAGGTACAAACAACCTATTTTGCGGGCAACCACTAGGAGCCGGGCTCTCACCATGTGCTTGCTTCACCACAGATTCTATTTGCCATGAAACTGCCCCAACCACACAATGAAGTGGAAGGATGCTTTCAGGTTTTTTGGCAGCAGGTTCAGGCTCGTACATGCGTGACAAAGCATCTGGTTTCACATTTTGAGAGCCTGGTCTGTATGACAAGGTGAAGTTAAAGCGACTAAAAAACAATGACCATCTAGCCTGGCGTGGGTTTAGTCTTTTGGATTTTCTAATGAATTCCAGGTTCTTGTGATCAGTCCATACTATAAATGGTTGTTCCGCCCCCTCTAACCAATGACGCCAGTCTTCTAAGGCTATCTTTACTGCCAAAAGTTCCTTGTTCCCCACATCGTAATTCCTCTCTGCGTCTGTCAACTTCCGTGACAAGAAAGCACAAGGATGGAGCTTGTTGTCCTGAGCAGACCTTTGGGAGAGCACCGCTCCGACGCCTTCGTTCGAGGCATCCACCTCCACAATGAATTGTCTCTGCGGTTCAGGCACTGTGAGGATTGGAGCGGTTGTGAACAACGTCTTAAGTCTTTGAAAGGCTTTCTCCGCCTCAGTGTTCCACTCATCCCCCTCCCGAATTCTGACGAGATGATAGGCGTTTCTGAGGTCCAGTTTGGTGAATACTTGGGCATCCTGCAACAGTTCAAACGCTGTAGACATTAGTGGAAGGGGGTATTTATTCTTGACAGTTATTCCATTGAGTGGACTATAGTCTATGCATGGACGGAGGGAACCATCTTTCTTGCCCACAAAGAAAAAGCCTGCAGCCGCAGGTGATGACGACGGTCTAATGAGTCCAGACTTAAGGGAAGAGTCAATATACGTCTTCATGGCCCCTCTTTCTGGTGCAGAGATGGAGTAAAGCCGACCTCTAGGGATCGGAGCTCCAGGCAAAAGGTCAATAGGGCAGTCATAAGGTCGATGAGGTGGTAGCGAAGTAGCCTTAGTCTTGTCAAAAACCTCTTTTAAGTCCAGATAACATGCAGGCACTCTGGACAGGTCAGTATACTCTGACTTGATGTCAGTGGTAACTCTATTGGGGATGTCTGTCTGATTAACAGACTGTCTGGAGTTCCCAGGGGAGGCTAAGCAGGTTACTTTACAATCAGAGCCCGAGTTCATAATGTTTCCCGACCGCCAGTCAATATTCGGATTGTGCCTGAGGAGCCATGGAAGTCCCAAAACTATAGGGTGAAGTGCAGAGTCAAATAAGTGGAATCTTAATGTTTCTGTGTGAATGTCATCTATGGTTACTTGAACGGGTTCAGTTATATGGGTTACTCTGAATAACAGCTTGCCATCTAAAGCACTGGCATCTACAGGAGAAGTCAAAGGAACAGTAGTAATACCCAGTCTTTTAACAAGACCCCAGTCCATCAGACTTTCGTCCGCCCCTGAATCCACTAGTACCCCCTGAGTCATGGTGTGGTCACGTAACTGTAATTTTACCTTGGTCAATGAACATGGAGGAAAGTCAGCTGCAGAAAATCGGCTCACCAGCGCCCTCCGTCGCGCCGATGAGCCTGTCCTTTTAACGGGCAGGAAGATGCAGCATGGCCATGTTGTCCACAGTAGAAGCAGCATCCTTCACGGAGACGGCGCTGTCGCTCCTCTGCCGTGATCCTGGCTCCGCCCAGCTGCATTGGTTCCTCGGATGATGTTGTCAGAGGTGTATTGTTTATCCATGGGCGTTGTGGGGCAGATGGGCGCACGCTGGTCCTTAACCTTTCACTGTTCCTTTCATTAAGTCTAATATCAATGCGGGTAGACATTGCAATGATAGAGTTAAGATCTGTTGGTAGCTCCAGGGGTGCTAATTGATCCTTAATATAATCCTTTAATCCATTCATAAAGGCATCAATAAGGGCTGGGGTGTTCCACCCGCTATCTGCTGCTAAAGTGCGAAATTGAATCGCATAATCTGCCACTCTTCTGGGTCCCTGTTTAATCTGCATTAACACTCGGCTGGCCTCTCTGGCTGGTGAAGAGTGATCAAAAACATGCATTAGAGTCTCTGAGAACATGTTCACTGACTGGCTCACTGGAGAATTAGAGGACCATTCGGCCGTAGCCCAGGCAGCAGCTCGCCCGGTTAAATGGGACAGCATAAAGGCTACTCTAGCTTGGTCTGAGATAAAGGCTGAGGGGTTATGGGTGAAATGCAGTTCACACTGTACCAGAAAGGGGCGACAGTCCCCAGAGTCCCCGGAAAACTTTTCTGGAGATGCAAGGCGAAGCGACGTTCCAGAAGAGGGAATGTGGTCTGCAGCAGCACCAGCGGATGCAACGGTAGTAACCGTACACGTGCACCGTGTAGATGATCCAGCCTCGAGCTGGGCAAGAGCTCTGTGCACTTGAACCGCCAGGTGATTAACTTGATTCATTACAGCCTCCTGGAATTCTGCTTGGCGATCAGTGAGGTTACCAACTCCTCTGTTAATGGAGACCAGCTGTGCAGCATGGTGAGCAAGCTCTGCTCTCTGTTCTTCGACATCCACTTTAATTTTTTCTGAGTCGGCTGAGTCCATGTTGGCCAGTTCGTTCTGTTAGAACGGGGTACAAAAATACTGGACTCAAATGCGACGGCTCAGATTTTAATGAAAAAATAAAACAAAGTTTTAGCAAAAAATCACTCAAGTGAGGACAAAACAAAACTTCTCGATTTCAAACAAACAAAACTCTTCTCTCTGGTTTTAACGCTGGGTCTCTGGACATGGAAGCACACTGAAACAAGACGAACTGGCACAAGACAAAGGGAGACAAGGACTATTTATACATGAGGGAATAGGGACCAGGTGGAAACAATTAGGGGCGGGGCAGACGCTGACGATGACGGAAAATCACCCAAAGTGAGGAATTAACAGGACCTGAAAGGAAAGACAAGAGGTAAGTACAAAATAAAACAGGAAATGGGAAAACGAGACATGACATGAAATAGACAGACAAGACATGAAGTAACAAGAAAACGTGACTCTACATAGAAACCTTACTAGACTTGGAATTACATACCTGACTAAACATGAAGTGACAGACATAAAACAAACACGACTAACACAATTGACGAGACACCACAAGAATTGGCATTTCGTCTAGTTCAAATTGAATTCTTGATATCAGAAATTGGTATTTTTACGAGTTCAAATGTAATTGTAACGAGTAACAATTGAATTCCTGATATCATAAATTGGGTTTTGAACTATAGTTCAAATTCCAACTTCCATTGAAATGAATGAGAAAAACGAAGCAAATCTCACTAGTTAAAATCGCATTTCTGATATCAAGAATACACATTACAACTAGTTACAATTTAATTTCTGATATCAAGAATTCGCTTTCTAACTAGTGAAAATTCAATTTTTGATATCAGAAATAAAAATTATTACTAGTAAGAATTGCATTTTTGATATCCTTCAGAAATGAATAAAAGCTAAATCGGCTTGCCAAGCAGTGGGACCGTTTCTCTTTTGGAAAAGAGATTTTTTTTTGTAATTATTATTCTTTTTCAAAAGGGACTCTGTTTGTATACATTTTTGTATAAATGTGTACATTTTTCTGATGAAAGCACAGAAGTCAGCCTCTCAAAATATGTTTGTTAACAAAACAAATAAAATGTTTTTTCATTACCATTGAAATGTCTTGTTTGTTACAACAGCTTAACATTTTAATTTCAGCTTACTTGAAAATGTTGAGGCAATCGGTTTCCTGATATTACTCTAGTAAAGTGAACTGCTTTGACAAGTAATGTTCACTTTTTATTATGAGTTGTGCTAATTCAACATAACTCAGATATTTAAGTTGTCTCAACCAACTTTTTATAGTCATCATAATGAATGATCTTGAGTTGGGTCTACTCAAGTTTACTGTAATGATATAAGTTGCCTGAACTCAGTACTTTTAAGTTGAAACAACTTAAAATTAATGACTAACTTTACTTGGAATTGTTGAGGCAATCGGTTTCCTGAAGTTTTCTAAGTAAAATCAACTTATTACGATTTACAGTGTAGACTGTGTCATTGATACAAAGAGGGGTACGCTAACTTTTCCAGATGGACAGGTCGTTCAGATGTGTAGGCGGCCACCCCAGATAGGCTGTCGTGTGACCCACACCACACTGTAAACCCCAACAGTACTACTAACTCATAAGTATTATGGGTACTGCAATCAAAACCAAATATCAAGTCAACCGAACATTACATTTATACGTTCTCTTAACGAAAAGTGCTGTTTAATTTTATGTGAATCATAGTTTATGAGTGAATATTCAAATTTGAATGAAAACTTGTCAGTGAACAGTCACGCAGCGTCTGACGTCATTACGTCATGACGTTGCGACGAATCGAGAAAAATCCATCCAACATGGCGGCTCTTGCAAGCGAAGGGATTCCACACATGGTTTAACTTGTAAGTACCAAAATAAGTCGTTAAAACTGCTTTTCTTGTTATAATATTGTAAGGATATACCACCCGAAGATTATATGTGATCGTTAGACTGTTTAAACTGTTGTTTAATTCAGAGTTACGTGCAGAGCGCCGCAGTTACCGGCTGCTTCGCGCTATTTTTTGAATTTCGGACTGCCGGTTAAGTACTGTAAGGACCTCAACGTTAGAGCAGCAGTATGCTAACTTTAGCTAGAAACTCCTATTAGTCAACGGCAGCCCTACTGTTTAAAAGTGTGTTACTTACTGGTGCTTATTAATGCTATTATCTGGTAAATGTGATGTCATTCCTGAATACTCCTGAATTAAGCTAGTAGCTAGCAAGAGCTGTTTTCCACAATTACGTTGATGCTAAATAGATGTAAGCTAATGCAAACGGCAAGCTTGTATTAAAACTCTGCACATTTATTTTTGCCGTAGGGTGAAGCTGTTGCATCAATATTCAAGGTAAGTTATTGCTAACCCATACTGTGTTCTGTTTTTTCAATTAATTAATTAATTTAGAACTTTTTTCCAGTAGGTTTATTTATTTAATTAGGTATTCAGAACATTGAACAGAACTGGCCTTTCTACAGTAATCCGATCATCATGCTTTGTTGAAGTTGCATGGTTGAAATGGTTCAATGGAGTGTAAGGACGTTAACGTCAGAGCAGCAGCATGTTAACTTTAGCTAGTAACTCCTATCAGTCAACGGCAGCCCTACTGTTTATAAGTGTGTTACTGGTGCTTAATGTTATCCGATATTATCTGGTAAATGTGATGTTATTCCTGAATTAAGCTAGTAGCTAGCTAGGGCTGTTTTCCACAATTACGTTGAGGCCTACACACAGGCATGTTTGCTAGTGACAGTAAGCTAATGAAAACTGCAAACTTGTATTAAAACTCTGCACATTCCTTTTTGTCGTAGGGTGAAGCTGGTTCATAGCAGTGAGACTCAAGATTCAAGGTAACTTGAACAGAACTGGCCTATCTACAGATCCGATCATCATGCTTTGTTGAAGTTGAAATGGTTCAATGGCGTGGAAGTGCAAATTATGTGCTGTCTCGTCAGACACCCAGGCTCAGTTATTTAGGCACTATCGTTTGAAGCATAGCCAGTACTCAAGAGTTAGCCCTTTGCCATGTGTCTATGACTCTTGCATTTGTACATTTCAATCATTTAATGCATTGAAAATTCATTTATCACGGCTTCACAAAAATGTGTGTAGTACTGGTACAAGTGAGGGAGCACAATGAGGATGTGCAATTTTTAGCTGCCCCTTGTGTAACTTTAAACATTCGTTCTCTGAAGCAACAGTGTTCAGTCATTTAAGGGGACACTTAAAGAACCTTGAAACTGTAACATGCCCATTTAAGAACTGTAGCTACAGCACAAATGTCTATTCATCATTTAATGCTCACAAAAGCAGGAACCATGCAGGTAGTTTGGACATTTGTGAAGACATTGTGTCGACACAAAATGATAGTGCCCCAGTCTTGACAGCTACTGACCCTGAGGACGAGAATCCTGCTCAGTGTCAGCATGCAGACACGTTTGATTCTCCTGAGGCTGACGCCAGCCAGTTGAGAGCCCAGTTACACCATAATTTGTCCTCGTTCTTCCTGAAGATGCAAACTATTCTTCATGTTTCCGATATGGCATCCAAAGAGATAATTGATCATCTGACTCAGATATTTTCCTTGTCTCAACCTGTTATAAAAGACACTTTAAAAGAGGTTTTTAAGAGGCATCAGATTTCTCCTACTGAAGCTATCATGAATGATTTGGTGAGTGCTGTTATGGACTCAAATATTTTTGTCAGTGCCACAGCTAAAGGTGAGGAGTTGTCTTCCGCCAAGCGAAGAAAAACATTCATTGAGAAAAAATACCCTGTGGTAAAACCAGTGCAGTATGTGTTAGAGCCCGGCTGCACAGTAGTTTATGTCCCTATACTACAAATGATCCAGAAAATGTTCAAACACACAGACATCCTTGACAGAATCAAGGAAACCAAGATCTCACAAAAGGGGCTTTACATGAGCCATCGAGATGGCTCATATTGCCAAGAGAATTACTTGTTGTCGTCTTCAGAGCTATCCCTGCCATTGCTTTTGTACATTGATGACCTTGAAATTGCAAATCCACTTGGCACTTCAAGGAAAATACACAAACTGTGCTCTGTCTACTGGGTGATGGCTGATTTGCCAGGTAAATACCAATCAGCGCTGCATGTCATTCAACTAGCAGCATTATGTAAGGTATCTGATATTCAGAGGTGTGGCTATAAAAGAGCACTTGGTCCATTGTTACAAGACATTCACACTCGGTGTATACATTGAAGGCCTTGGTCAGTCAGTTCGGGGTACTGTTTTATGCGTCTCGTCTGATAATCTTGCAGCTCATGCATTAGCAGGCTTTGTGCAGTCTTTCAGGGAAGGATATATTTGTCGATTCTGCAACGCTACAAGAGAAAAAATTCAGTCTCATGATGTTGTAGATGGTGAATTTAGTCGAAGGACAAAAGCCAGTCATGACCGAAACGTGCAGGATGTTATGCAAGCCGGGTATGGTAAAAGTCAGTTGGGTGTAAAAGGGGACTGTATCTTGCGCGAGAGTTTGCAGTATTTTCATACAACTACTGGCTTCCCACCGGATGTCCTGCATGATCTTTTTGAGGGCATTGTGCCTGTGGAGTTGGCCTTGTGTATTAAGGAGATGATTAGACTCAAATATTTTACCCTTGAGTATTTGAACAGGAAGATTGTGTCATTCCCCTACCAATACCCAGACAAGAGTGACAAACCAAAGCCTCTCTCAAAAACCTTTGCTGGAAAAGGGACCATTGGTGGCAATGGCCACGAAAATAGCGCATTGTTGAGACTACTCCCATTGATGATCGGTAACAAGGTTCCTGAGAAAGATGGTGCTTGGACTGTA
This sequence comes from Pseudochaenichthys georgianus, assembly GCF_902827115.2. NCBI lineage: Eukaryota > Metazoa > Chordata > Actinopteri > Perciformes > Channichthyidae > Pseudochaenichthys > Pseudochaenichthys georgianus. Next base: position 19,498,132 of record NC_047523.1, on the reverse strand, counting down.
TTGATGGATTTGAAAGACATTGTGGAGCTGGTGCTGTCACCAACGTTTGATGATGAAACTATCCAGTATTTGCAAACTAAGATACAGGATCACAGACAAATTCTTCAGGATGTTTTCCCTGCATTGAGACTACGCCCTAAGCATCATTATGTCGAACACTACCCAGATCTTATACGTTGTTTTGGGCCTCTTGTCCATTTGTGGACTATGAGATTTGAGGGCAAACATCGCTTTTTCAAGCGTGTTGTACATGACACACAAAACATCAAGAATGTGTTAAAAACACTAGCAACTAGGCATCAGCACATGGTGGCATACTATCTCAGTGCACCATCATTCTTTAAACCACATCAGCAGACATCAAATGTCTCTTCTGTCTTGGTTTCAGAGCTTCCTGAGGTTGCAAAAGAGCACATTGGACAACAAACAGACAGCCACATGATTTACAACACATCCAGGATCATTTTTGATGGCACTAATTATGATGTTGGGATGTTTGTATCTGTAGGGCAGGAGGGGGGTCTGCCTCAGTTTAGCAAAATCGAACAGATCCTCCTTGTTAACCACAATGTCACATTTCTCTGCCGAAAACACAAATCATGCTACATTGAACATTTGAGATTATTTCAACTTTACCCAGGGAATATGACTGTCCATAGCATATCAGAGCTCAATGATAGCTCACCACTTTCTGCATACAATATAGAAGGAAAACTGCTGTTGACACCAAAACAATTCATCCTGCTTCACTGAAAGTACACTTTAAGGAAAACAGTGCAACTGTATTGAAACCCCATTTTAACATGGCAGGTATACAGTTTTTGCTCACATAAACAGAAATCTATAATGTCATATAGAGACTATACTTTTGGTAAAAGATGATGAGTACCTATGTTGATATTTTTTGTATGCATTACATCTATGTAAATAAATGTCCCTCTTTTTCTATTTCAATACCTCATTGTGTCTCTCAGATGATGGCAGCATCCCAGAAATTCCTGCTCCGAGCTTATATTGCTACAGATGTTGCCATAAAGGTAACTCTGACTGAGCGGCCAGAGTCAGTTGAAGAGCTAATCAACATACTGCGTGAGAAAGTCAAGCCAAAACTGGACTTCGAGTTTACCCTGCAGTATGAGGATCCTGACTTTGGTGGACAACTTAGCTGTCTCTTTGATATCCAAGAATTACCAGAGAAGGGCACTTTGAAAGTAGTCACATCGGAGAGTGATATTAGCTCATGTGCAAGTTCCGATACAGACATCCTTCCTCATGTGTCAGTAAGAGAGCGTCAGAAGACCTGGCCTGACATTTTCCCTGTACCCACTTTTTCCTATGAAGTAGAACATGTGCTTGGAGAGGGAAACAGTGCCTTTGAAACATATGGAAAGACATTGAAGTTAAACAGAGGCCAAAAGCACAACATCTTGGAGAGTATGGCTGCAGTGATGCACAACTTCAAACCTTACCCAAGTGACAGGGACGTGGGTATGGCAGCGGAGGCTCTTGTAACGGCTCATCCATGTCTTAAAGAGCTTGGAAGTGTTAGTGGATGGTACGGATGGAAGATTTTCCTGAAGTTTAAGATGGGGAATTATCGTACCAAGTTGGCCAGATCTGGATGTGTGGAGGTGGCTGTCAACGCAGGCAAAAGGAGCATCAACAACCCTGACAAAGATCACCCCCACTCGAAAATAAAAAGAGCCAGACGAGCTGAAGTGAATTACCTTCCAAACTTTCCCAGAGGAGAAAACCAGACCAGTCTTGAAGAAATGAGAATCCAGATTTTGCAGGAAGTTGAGAAAAGTGAGAAGAACCTCATCTTAATAGAAAAGCTCATGCAGATGACTTTTGCCCTTCGTCACCAGGAGATCGTTCAAGAAAATCCCTTGGTCAGGGACTTTTTAGAGAAATGGCCGGCCCTCCGGATGGAATCACAGGTAAAACACAGATGCTCTCAGACCTTTTAATCTTTCTCTTTTCTGCCCCTTGTCACATCTTTCTCATAGTCTGCACACCGTTTCCCAATTGTGCTTGCAGAAACTGCCTACTTTGCACACAATGGAACAGTGTTGTTGTTCAATGTTAATATATTATAAAACGATATTTATTTTTATAATATAAATAATAATACAAATTAAATGAATACTTTGATATGATCATGTTGTAATATATTTTTACGAAAACAACAAAACCGGTTGCATCACTAATAATTTTACAATTGCATATCCATTAATGATCTTTATACATTTGTGTGTTCCTGTAGGTTTCTGCTGAGTTTCAACGAATCACAAACGTCAACCTACGGAACCAGTTCTTTTCTGAACTAGACAGACACACCCTGCGACTGATTGCCTTGTACAGGCAGAAGGCGGCTCGCACTGGCAAGGTATCTGAGGCCCTGCGTGAAATCCTAAGGATTTGTGATCTCCAGGTGAGTTTACTAGAAGTTTGGTCCAAATATCAATGCTTATTTACTTTTACACAAAAACCACATTCATTCAAATTCACATCATAAACAGATAATGTAAAATATACTGGATTGTATTTTTCAGAAGAGTGTCACAAATATAACGATAACAGATAGGGAATTAGTTTTTTTGAATTGGACAACAATCAAAAATAAACATGTATATATTAATTTAAAAAAAGCCATTGCTTTTTAATTATGCTAGTTTTTGCTTGTCTTTCCAGGAAGTACAGGATGTCCACATGAAACGCAATGCAGCCCTCGAGCCCTCCCATTATACCTGCGTGAGGAGGACCCAGAGTTCTTCAAGTCTTGGAGCGTAAGTATTTAGTGCACTCAAAGTACTGCTAGTGAGGTCAGAATGTGTGCTTGTAAGAAACTGTTTAGCTATTTCACCCTTCCAGTTAAAAAAAACAGACGGGAGCAATCAAAAATATTTTCAGATATATAAAAGAAATACGGTGGCCCTGAAGTGCAAGACACCACAGCATTTCACAAAACACCACAGCATTTCAGAAAACACTACAGCATTTCACAAAACACCACAGCATTTCACAAAACACTACAGCATTTCAGAAAACACTACAGCATTTCACAAAACACCACAGCATTTCACAAAACACTACAGCATTTCAGAAAACACTACAGCATTTCAGAAAACACTACAGCATTTCAGAAAACACCACAGCATTTCACAAAACACTACAGCATTTCAGAAAACACTACAGCATTTCACAAAACACTACAGCATTTCACAAAACACCACAGCATTTCACAAAACACTACAGCATTTCAGAAAACACTACAGCATTTCACAAAACACCACAGCATTTCACAAAACACTACAGCATTTCACAAAACACTACAGCATTTCAGAAAACACCACAGCATTTCACAAAACACTACAGCATTTCAGAAAACACTACAGCATTTCAGAAAACACTACAGCATTTCACAAAACACTACAGCATTTCAGAAAACACTACAGCATTTCAGAAAACACTACAGCATTTCACAAAACACTACAGCATTTCAGAAAACACTACAGCATTTCACAAAACACCACAGCATTTCACAAAACACTACAGCATTTCACAAAACACTACAGCATTTCAGAAAACACCACAGCATTTCACAAAACACTACAGCATTTCAGAAAACACTACAGCATTTCAGAAAACACTACAGCATTTCACAAAACACTACAGCATTTCAGAAAACACTACAGCATTTCACAAAACACTACAGCATTTCAGAAAACACTACAGCATTTCAGAAAACACCACAGCATTTCACAAAACACTACAACATTTCAGAAAACACTACAGCATTTCACAAAACACTACAGCATTTCAGAAAACACCACAGCATTTCAGAAAACACTACAGCATTTCACAAAACACTACAGCATTTCAGAAAACACTACAGCATTTCACAAAACACTACAGCATTTCAGAAAACACTACAGCATTTCACAAAACACTACAGCATTTCAGAAAACACCACAGCATTTCAGAAAACACTACAGCATTTCAGAAAACACTACAGCATTTCACAAAACACTACAGCATTTCACAAAACACCACAGCATTTCACAAAACACTACAGCATTTCACAAAACACTACAGCATTTCAGAAAACACTACAGCATTTCAGAAAACACTACAGCATTTCACAAAACACTGCAGCATTTCACAAAACACTACAGCATTTCACAAAACACTACAGCATTTCACAAAACACTACAGCATTTCAGAAAACACTACAGCATTTCAGAAAACACCACAGCATTTCACAAAACACTACAGCATTTCACAAAACACTGCAGCATTTCACATTGGACGGAAAGGGTATTCCTTAGGGAGAACACTTCTTGTTTGTGATTGGACAGAGCAGCCAGAGAAGCACTGCTGTGATTGGTTGTGTTTGCTGCCAGTCAAGAAATGACGCGTGATTAGCCCAGCACATCGAGATGGGTCTGTCTGCAGACCGCAGCAAGGAGGCTTTTCCTATAGGGGCGTTTCCTATAGGGGCGTTTCCTATAGGGGCGTTTCCTAACTTTTTTTATCCAGCTGCTTTTATAAATCCTCGCAGAAGAAGTCATTGTTCTAGTGATGGGAATTCCGGCTCTTCTTGCCGGATCATTTGGCTCACCAAGAAGAGCCGGCTCTTTCGGCTCCCAAAGGGCTCTTCAGTTTACCACATATTATACCTTTTAATTAAATCAAATGTAGCGCTGTTTTGACTAATGATTTATATGTGTACACATATATCACTTAAATTATTCAAGACATCCTTTGTACTAAAGTATTCAAAAGTAAA